>NW_025765759.1:0-113031 GCF_003918875.1 Haliotis rubra | reverse complement strand
AAACGCATGTTTGGCACTTATTTGGGCCCGTTTTGGCCCTATTTTGCGTCCTTAGGGTTAGAGCTAGGGTTACGGGTACGAGCTAGGGTTAGGTTTATTTCGACCCCTTTGGTCGATTTGGGTGCGGTCTTCGTTGGGACGTGTTGGGGGGCTGTGTGCGGAGGTGGTGAGCGCAAAAAACCGCGTGTTTGGCACTTATTTGGGCCCGTTTTGGCCCTATTTTCAGTCCAGCGGCGGGCGCCGAGGGTTAGCGTTTTGCGCCTAAGTCCACGGTGCTTAGTATGACGACGGGGGGAAGGAGTTTCGGGAGGGATGCGGTTTGACTTTGGGCATGTGCGGGGGTGCTGGGCGGATGTGGGAAGCGCAAAAAACCGCATGTTTGGCACTTATTTGGGCCCGTTTTGGCCCTATTTTGCGTCCTTAGGGTTAGAGCTAGGGTTACGGGTACGAGCTAGGGTTAGGTTTATTTCGACCCCTTTGGTCGATTTGGGTGCGGTCTTCGTTGGGACGTGTTGGGGGGCTGTGTGCGGAGGTGGTGAGCGCAAAAAACCGCGTGTTTGGCACTTATTTGGGCCCGTTTTGGCCCTATTTTCAGTCCAGCGGCGGGCGCCGAGGGTTAGCGTTTTGCGCCTAAGTCCACGGTGCTTAGTATGACGGCGGGGGGAAGGAGTTTCGGGAGGGATGCGGTTTGACTTTGGGCATGTGCGGGGGTGCTGGGCGGATGTGGGAAGCGCAAAAAAACGCATGTTTGGCACTTATTTGGGCCCGTTTTGGCCCTATTTTGCGTCCTTAGGGTTAGAGCTAGGGTTACGGGTACGAGCTAGGGTTAGGTTTATTTCGACCCCTTTGGTCGATTTGGGTGCGGTCTTCGTTGGGACGTGTTGGGGGGCTGTGTGCGGAGGTGGTGAGCGCAAAAAACCGCGTGTTTGGCACTTATTTGGGCCCGTTTTGGCCCTATTTTCAGTCCAGCGGCGGGCGCCGAGGGTTAGCGTTTTGCGCCTACGTCCACGGTGCTTAGTATGACGGCGGGGGGAAGGAGTTTCGGGAGGGATGCGGTTTGACTTTGGGCATGTGCGGGGGTGCTGGGCGGATGTGGGAAGCGCAAAAAAACGCATGTTTGGCACTTATTTGGGCCCGTTTTGGCCCTATTTTGCGTCCTTAGGGTTAGAGCTAGGGTTACGGGTACGAGCTAGGGTTAGGTTTATTTCGACCCCTTTGGTCGATTTGGGTGCGGTCTTCGTTGGGACGTGTTGGGGGGCTGTGTGCGGAGGTGGTGAGCGCAAAAAACCGCGTGTTTGGCACTTATTTGGGCCCGTTTTGGCCCTATTTTCAGTCCAGCGGCGGGCGCCGAGGGTTAGCGTTTTGCGCCTACGTCCACGGTGCTTAGTATGACGGCGGGGGGAAGGAGTTTCGGGAGGGATGCGGTTTGACTTTGGGCATGTGCGGGGGTGCTGGGCGGATGTGGGAAGCGCAAAAAAACGCATGTTTGGCACTTATTTGGGCCCGTTTTGGCCCTATTTTGCGTCCTTAGGGTTAGAGCTAGGGTTACGGGTACGAGCTAGGGTTAGGTTTATTTCGACCCCTTTGGTCGATTTGGGTGCGGTCTTCGTTGGGACGTGTTGGGGGGCTGTGTGCGGAGGTGGTGAGCGCAAAAAACCGCGTGTTTGGCACTTATTTGGGCCCGTTTTGGCCCTATTTTCAGTCCAGCGGCGGGCGCCGAGGGTTAGCGTTTTGCGCCTACGTCCACGGTGCTTAGTATGACGGCGGGGGGAAGGAGTTTCGGGAGGGATGCGGTTTGACTTTGGGCATGTGCGGGGGTGCTGGGCGGATGTGGGAAGCGCAAAAACCGCATGTTTGGCACTTATTTGGGCCCGTTTTGGCCCTATTTTGCGTCCTTAGGGTTAGAGCTAGGGTTACGGGTACGAGCTAGGGTTAGGTTTATTTCGACCCCTTTGGTCGATTTGGGTGCGGTCTTCGTTGGGACGTGTTGGGGGGCTGTGTGCGGAGGTGGTGAGCGCAAAAAACCGCGTGTTTGGCACTTATTTGGGCCCGTTTTGGCCCTATTTTCAGTCCAGCGGCGGGCGCCGAGGGTTAGCGTTTTGCGCCTAAGTCCACGGTGCTTAGTATGACGGCGGGGGGAAGGAGTTTCGGGAGGGATGCGGTTTGACTTTGGGCATGTGCGGGGGTGCTGGGCGGATGTGGGAAGCGCAAAAAAACGCATGTTTGGCACTTATTTGGGCCCGTTTTGGCCCCTATTTTGCGTCCTTAGGGTTAGAGCTAGGGTTACGGGTACGAGCTAGGGTTAGGTTTATTTCGACCCCTTTGGTCGATTTGGGTGCGGTCTTCGTTGGGACGTGTTGGGGGGCTGTGTGCGGAGGTGGTGAGCGCAAAAAACCGCGTGTTTGGCACTTATTTGGGCCCGTTTTGGCCCTATTTTCAGTCCAGCGGCGGGCGCCGAGGGTTAGCGTTTTGCGCCTACGTCCACGGTGCTTAGTATGACGGCGGGGGGAAGGAGTTTCGGGAGGGATGCGGTTTGACTTTGGGCATGTGCGGGGGTGCTGGGCGGATGTGGGAAGCGCAAAAAAACGCATGTTTGGCACTTATTTGGGCCCGTTTTGGCCCTATTTTGCGTCCTTAGGGTTAGAGCTAGGGTTACGGGTACGAGCTAGGGTTAGGTTTATTTCGACCCCTTTGGTCGATTTGGGTGCGGTCTTCGTTGGGACGTGTTGGGGGGCTGTGTGCGGAGGTGGTGAGCGCAAAAAACCGCGTGTTTGGCACTTATTTGGGCCCGTTTTGGCCCTATTTTCAGTCCAGCGGCGGGCGCCGAGGGTTAGCGTTTTGCGCCTACGTCCACGGTGCTTAGTATGACGGCGGGGGGAAGGAGTTTCGGGAGGGATGCGGTTTGACTTTGGGCATGTGCGGGGGTGCTGGGCGGATGTGGGAAGCGCAAAACAACGCATGTTTGGCACTTATTTGGGCCCGTTTTGGCCCTATTTTGCGTCCTTAGGGTTAGAGCTAGGGTTACGGGTACGAGCTAGGGTTAGGTTTATTTCGACCCCTTTGGTCGATTTGGGTGCGGTCTTCGTTGGGACGTGTTGGGGGGCTGTGTGCGGAGGTGGTGAGCGCAAAAAACCGCGTGTTTGGCACTTATTTGGGCCCGTTTTGGCCCTATTTTCAGTCCAGCGGCGGGCGCCGAGGGTTAGCGTTTTGCGCCTAAGTCCACGGTGCTTAGTATGACGGCGGGGAAGGAGTTTCAGGAGGATGCGGTTTGACTTTGGGCATGTGCGGGGGTGCTGGGCGGATGTGGGAAGCGCAAAAAACCGCATGTTTGGCACTTATTTGGGCCCGTTTTGGCCCTATTTTGCGTCCTTAGGGTTAGAGCTAGGGTTACGGGTACGAGCTAGGGTTAGGTTTATTTCGACCCCTTTGGTCGATTTGGGTGCGGTCTTCGTTGGGACGTGTTGGGGGGCTGTGTGCGGAGGTGGTGAGCGCAAAAAACCGCGTGTTTGGCACTTATTTGGGCCCGTTTTGGCCCTATTTTCAGTCCAGCGGCGGGCGCCGAGGGTTAGCGTTTTGCGCCTAAGTCCACGGTGCTTAGTATGACGGCGGGGGGAAGGAGTTTCGGGAGGGATGCGGTTTGACTTTGGGCATGTGCGGGGGTGCTGGGCGGATGTGGGAAGCGCAAAAACCGCATGTTTGGCACTTATTTGGGCCCGTTTTGGCCCTATTTTGCGTCCTTAGGGTTAGAGCTAGGGTTACGGGTACGAGCTAGGGTTAGGTTTATTTCGACCCCTTTGGTCGATTTGGGTGCGGTCTTCGTTGGGACGTGTTGGGGGGCTGTGTGCGGAGGTGGTGAGCGCAAAAAACCGCGTGTTTGGCACTTATTTGGGCCCGTTTTGGCCCTATTTTCAGTCCAGCGGCGGGCGCCGAGGGTTAGCGTTTTGCGCCTAAGTCCACGGTGCTTAGTATGACGGCGGGGGGAAGGAGTTTCGGGAGGGATGCGGTTTGACTTTGGGCATGTGCGGGGGTGCTGGGCGGATGTGGGAAGCGCAAAAAACCGCATGTTTGGCACTTATTTGGGCCCGTTTTGGCCCTATTTTGCGTCCTTAGGGTTAGAGCTAGGGTTACGGGTACGAGCTAGGGTTAGGTTTATTTCGACCCCTTTGGTCGATTTGGGTGCGGTCTTCGTTGGGACGTGTTGGGGGGCTGTGTGCGGAGGTGGTGAGCGCAAAAAACCGCGTGTTTGGCACTTATTTGGGCCCGTTTTGGCCCTATTTTCAGTCCAGCGGCGGGCGCCGAGGGTTAGCGTTTTGCGCCTACGTCCACGGTGCTTAGTATGACGGCGGGGGGAAGGAGTTTCGGGAGGGATGCGGTTTGACTTTGGGCATGTGCGGGGGTGCTGGGCGGATGTGGGAAGCGCAAAAAAACGCATGTTTGGCACTTATTTGGGCCCGTTTTGGCCCTATTTTGCGTCCTTAGGGTTAGAGCTAGGGTTACGGGTACGAGCTAGGGTTAGGTTTATTTCGACCCCTTTGGTCGATTTGGGTGCGGTCTTCGTTGGGACGTGTTGGGGGGCTGTGTGCGGAGGTGGTGAGCGCAAAAAACCGCGTGTTTGGCACTTATTTGGGCCCGTTTTGGCCCTATTTTCAGTCCAGCGGCGGGCGCCGAGGGTTAGCGTTTTGCGCCTAAGTCCACGGTGCTTAGTATGACGGCGGGGGGAAGGAGTTTCGGGGAGGGATGCGGTTTGACTTTGGGCATGTGCGGGGGTGCTGGGCGGATGTGGGAAGCGCAAAAAAACGCATGTTTGGCACTTATTTGGGCCCGTTTTGGCCCTATTTTGCGTCCTTAGGGTTAGAGCTAGGGTTACGGGTACGAGCTAGGGTTAGGTTTATTTCGACCCCTTTGGTCGATTTGGGTGCGGTCTTCGTTGGGACGTGTTGGGGGGCTGTGTGCGGAGGTGGTGAGCGCAAAAAACCGCGTGTTTGGCACTTATTTGGGCCCGTTTTGGCCCTATTTTCAGTCCAGCGGCGGGCGCCGAGGGTTAGCGTTTTGCGCCTAAGTCCACGGTGCTTAGTATGACGGCGGGGAAGGAGTTTCGGAGGGATGCGGTTTGACTTTGGGCATGTGCGGGGGTGCTGGGCGGATGTGGGAAGCGCAAAAAACCGCATGTTTGGCACTTATTTGGGCCCGTTTTGGCCCTATTTTGCGTCCTTAGGGTTAGAGCTAGGGTTACGGGTACGAGCTAGGGTTAGGTTTATTTCGACCCCTTTGGTCGATTTGGGTGCGGTCTTCGTTGGGACGTGTTGGGGGGCTGTGTGCGGAGGTGGTGAGCGCAAAAAACCGCGTGTTTGGCACTTATTTGGGCCCGTTTTGGCCCTATTTTCAGTCCAGCGGCGGGCGCCGAGGGTTAGCGTTTTGCGCCTAAGTCCACGGTGCTTAGTATGACGGCGGGGGGAAGGAGTTTCGGGAGGGATGCGGTTTGACTTTGGGCATGTGCGGGGGTGCTGGGCGGATGTGGGAAGCGCAAAAACACGCATGTTTGGCACTTATTTGGGCCCGTTTTGGCCCTATTTTGCGTCCTTAGGGTTAGAGCTAGGGTTACGGGTACGAGCTAGGGTTAGGTTTATTTCGACCCCTTTGGTCGATTTGGGTGCGGTCTTCGTTGGGACGTGTTGGGGGGCTGTGTGCGGAGGTGGTGAGCGCAAAAAACCGCGTGTTTGGCACTTATTTGGGCCCGTTTTGGCCCTATTTTCAGTCCAGCGGCGGGCGCCGAGGGTTAGCGTTTTGCGCCTAAGTCCACGGTGCTTAGTATGACGGCGGGGGGAAGGAGTTTCGGGACCCTGCGCACTACCGAGGAGCAGCGCACGATACACGGAGAGTCAAGGGCGAGGCACCTATCTCCAGCCTGAAGTCATGTTGATGACTCATGAACTGCAATGTCGTCTGTAAACACATCAGAACGATTGGTAATGAAACACACCATTGATCATTTAACAAATGGTTATATTTGTGCGTAGTGAAAATTCAACATGATTCCGAGGTGATTGTAGTTGCACGAACCTAACATCTGTCGTTCTTGAAACACATTCCCAAAACATTCCTCAGAACCAGTGTTTACAGCAGCAACCTTAACGCCAGACAAACGCCAGACGAACGCCAGAAACATTTCAGAATCATTAAGTCATTTGAGGCTTCATACCATTTTGATGTCATTTTGTTTTCGCTTCCTAGTTTATCGTATTTTAGCTGCTAAACTACAATGATAGCTTGCAAACTGACATATTTCTTTGAAGACAGATACTTTCAAGAAAATTACTGATACGGTCCCCACAAAAGAGAAAATAGTGCAAAGTTTTGCACAGAACCGCGAATCGAACACCGACAGTTTGGAGAAATAACAGCCGCGGTGAGCTTCAGGATACTGTTCCGTACAATACTTACGATATCAAAATAGCGAAGGACTATTTTAATTTTTTAGGAACTACTTTATATCACCGACGGCCCAGGGATACATCCATATTTTTATCATAAGTGAAAAATAGTATTTTACAGAAAACAGGAACGGGAGAATTCATTTCACGGGACATTCCAAAATAGGTTTCCTACTTCACATGCCATCTATACTAGTCTGGATTCCTATTATTCTTCGTATATTATATATATTTATGATATTCAAGGACTATTAAAGCTTTGACAATGTCCGATTGCGGAAAAAAAAATCCTTTACATGTGTCATAACTTTATGGCCGGAGATGCTCCCTTCCACCCGGCATCGGATTTCGCTAATTGCCCATTATCCCACAGGGGTATTCCTAATTACTTTGCTTTGTTCAGGTAAGTAATATTAAGTTTATAGAAGACATTATGTGCAAAAGTAAATCACCTTTGTGGCAACATAAAAGACCCATATATTTCTAATGACGATTTTAATTCGGCAAAATAATTATAAGAGAGCTTCGGTTTCCGTTCATGGCTCTGCCCAACCGAATCAAGCATGTTGTTGTCGGCTTGTCACAAACTTTTATTAATAAAGATGCCATCAGTGGCTCCGAACAAAACCTTGCACTCAATAAATGCATAAATAATTCTGTGATTGTTTTTAACCGTCGTTACACCAAATCCTGTAATTTGTTTTCGTTTCGAGTCGCCTTCATCTTGTGATACCTTCATGTAATGTGCACTTGTTTACAAGTGACAGCTCACCTGGGAGTGGGGATATTGTGTACTTGGCACTGACGACTCGGAGGGGAATGAGTGGATGAAGTACTTATGAATAATTCCTAATGAGAATATACATTGTAGTATGTAAAATTGTGATACAATCCTGATACAGTGTGAAATTCTCACTGTCACAGTGTTCTACAGTGTTACACAGTTCATCCTTTCTCACCCTTACACCCTCCCTTGTTAAACATTGTTGAAACATTGTTTATTGTTGGTAAGCTCTCCTGGGCTTTAACTGAGTTATTCGACACTTCATATTGAGACTATCAGAGCTGTTGGGTGTTGTATGTAGGTGTGGTATGACATGTCAAATTGCTAAGCCTGTGAAGATTGAAGCTGACTTTCATTCAAAGCATAGGCCAGACTATACAGGAGCCATTATGCAGTGTTTCAACACTGATATGAGCTTCTTCACACAGGACAACAGAGGCAGATGTTTACAATGAACAAGAAGCCTGTAATTGAAGTTGTTTGTTTAAAATTCTTCCTTTTGAGTATGAACAGACACTAATACAGCCAGGCAAGTTGTCTCTGTGTCTCCCAGCACTGACCCTTACAACTCCCAGGCTTTAGTGGAATAACTAACCTGAGTGGCTAATGTGTGTACACTGACAGAAACATGGCAATGGTTAATACACTGAGGGGGTAATTGTATCTATTTGACAAGTGATATTTTAAGCTTACATGAATAAAAAATATGATTTTACCTGTTTCATTTCATTTAATCAAGTGCAGATTGATGCTCTTGCTGTTGATCACTGGATTGTCTGGTCCAGACTCGATTATTTACAGACCACTGCCACATAGCTGGAATATTGCTGGGTGCGGCATAAAACTACACTCACTCACTAATCAAGTAGCAGCATAAATTAAGCTGAGATACTGACACATGCACACTGGGTTCTTATTCAATGGCAATAAATAAATTACACAGGCAGCCAAGACACTACTGGGTTCAGTAATGTACAGTCTTTCTTCAGTTTAATCATTTTCAACACTTTGTTTAAATCAGTATCCAGTATAGTGACAAGCAATATGGTGCATCTAGTATGCTACAGCTGATAAGCTATAACTGGCATACTACAGCAGGTATGCTACAGCTGGTATGCTACAGCAGGTATATTTCAGAATCTGCTATAGAACCAGGGGATTCCAGAGCAAATCACAACCGCTTTTAGGAATATTCCAGCAATATGATGGGGGGGGGGGGAGGGAGAGCAGAAATGGGCTTCACACAATGTACCCATATTGGGAATCGAACCTGGGTCTTCGGCGTGACGAGTGGACGGATTAACCACTAGGCTACCCTACCACCCCTGGCCAGCTTTGAGTTATATTACCCTGGTTTATATAATGACCAACAGAAGGACAAACATCCTCCCTGGCTACAGACCAAGCTTTATAGATGTTAAGGGTTCCAGTGTTAGTGCAGTGACACAACCAGTTTGGTACAGTGTACCTGTTGTTTAGTTCACTCATGTTTCTTCAGACCAGTATTGTATAAGTCTGGGGCGGTGGGGTAGCCTAGTGGTTAAAGCATTGGCCGAAGACCCGGGTTCGAATCCCCACATGGGTACAATGTGTGAAGCCCATTTCTGGTGTCCCCTGCCGTGATGTTGCTGGAATATTGCTAAAAGCGGCGTAAAACCAAACTCAGTCAGTTGTATAAGTCTCTCTAGCACTTGAATGTTATCACTTAACACACTACATGATATTTGCTGAACAAAGTATCTTGCTGATTACATGCAGCTGAATAACTCTATCTGTTGTCTCATTATATACTGAGGGAAACAAATAAGGGAACACCACTTCATGGCGGTGTTCCTCTATTTATTCTCAGATTTCCTCCTACAGCAATTTTCAAAGCTGGTGATGAAAACTGGAAAATATTAAAGGATTGCCTGAACTTTCCTGGGTTCCTTTATTTATTTCTCTCAGTATACATGTATAAACAAATATCTCACTCAATTCACACTGGTATTTCACAACTCTTATAGGCCAATGGTAGCAGATATAAACAGGTGAGTGATAGCCGGTATAGGCTGTGTAGACAAACTTTATTGAAAACAACTTCTGTATTTCCTGAAGGGGGTCTGCTTGAGGGTGAAGTGACTTGTTATTTGTTCATAACATTATTATGGTTCCCATGTTTATGGTTGGTGGTCCTTATCCAGTGCTGAGATCAGAGATTAGAGATGGATGCAGCTGCTTGTTATTCCATATGTCCTTGTAGCTGGTTGTAGTTAGTTCCTGGGCTCCGAGGTCCCCCAAATAGTTTATTCTCTGCCAGCTATTATGATAAGGGTCTTGGCTCCCAGTGAGGGTTCTGGTGAAACCCCTTTTCCAACTGGCTGGTCTGGTTGTGGGGAATTAGCTCAGCAAAGAGTTCAAAGTTCCAAGAAGCTAATTACAATTCTATTACCAAGAACAGAATAACATTGGGTGGCCACAGACAGTCGGTACAACCCTCTGGGCTGAGAAACATCTTGTATCTATGTAGTGGTAATGTATACCTTTTGGAATAGTATGTGAGTTGAGTTTTTATAGTCTTTCTCTATGCTATTACTGATTATGATGAAAACTAATATTCTATATTAATATTTTCATAATATATGAATCCTAATATATCGCTTACAGTGGTAATAATGAATATTTGTATGAATTATTACTCCATGATTACATAATGTCCTCAAGATTAATATCCCACAGTGGTGCTCCACTGACAGCTCACACCTTCTATGTATATAGAAATTCCTTATTTTTAATTTGTACTTAAAACTGGCTTGTGTATATGTATAGGCTTGGTGTTGTTGATATATGGCTGAAGTATTGCCGAGAGGATTAAAAAATTTCTTTCTTTCACTCACTCACCAACCTACACAACTGACACAACTTGGTCAGCTCACATTGATGACCTGGTTACAGTACTGGGGACCTCATATACCATAGGCGTAGGAACAGTTTAAAAGTTGGGGGGCGGCAAGATTTCGAAATTGATAACGGGGTGTGGGGTGGAGAGAGGAGGTATATGAAAAGGACAGACGAGTTCACTTGCTTTGCAATTTCTCCACAAAGAGTGTCCCAGCCCTTGTCTGCAGCTTTAGAATACTTCACAAGAAGGTCTTTATAATAACTTATTCTTTTTATGTTTGGTCTTAAATATCTGAAAAATAAGAAATTGGAGTCACTGTCATTTTTTCTTTATGATAATCATATTTTGGGTGCTGACAAATAGAACAATAGGGTACTGAAAGCAATAGTTTTATACTATAAATATTTTATAATTACATTCAATAACAAGCCAGAAGTGGGCACAGCTCACATATCCCCGCTTATAGTCTGATCACCTTCAATACCATTATTGAATACCAAAATAATATTTTAAGAAAACTTTCAATTTTGGCATCATGCAATTGAAAACCAAAACCCACAATGGCACCATAAGGGTAAGTTCCATGCCAAATTTGAAGTTTGTAAGTGGTATAGTTTTGAGTTATGCTCAGAGAAACCATTCCGAAGCACGGACACACGGGCGGACGGGCTGAGCGCTATATACCAGCGACTACGTCGTAGCTGGGGTATAATAATGCAGCCATTCTTATTTCATACATGAATTCTGCTTTCAGATAAAACCAGCTCTCTCACTGCCAATGTATGAGTTTGAAATCATGTCTTACTGTTATTGTTTAGATTTTCAATAAATAAATCAAACAGCACATATTATACTTAAAATATGGCTATTACTGTAAACTAAATGTTACTGTATAGACTACACTGTAATGTCAATGTATGTTGTCAACTTACCGCTGATTCGAATCCATGTTGGCTGTTAATAACAGCCTGACTGCCTAGACTTTCACTTTTGAGTGACATGAATTAAAAAAATTGGATTCTATCATTAACGGAAATTATTTTTGTGATCATGTTATTTTTTCAACGTTACCAAAGGCTTGAATTTGTGTTTAATTCTCTATTATGGCCCCCCCAGTTCCTACGCCTATGTATACCACAGTTACCCTGACATACCACAGTTACCCTGAGATACAACAGTTACCCTGACATACCACAGTTACCCTGATATACCACAGTTACCCTGTATACCACAGTTACCCTGTATACAACAGTTACCCTGACATACCACAGTTACCCTGTTATACAACAGTTACCCTGTATACCACAGTTACGTATACCATTTTGCCAGCCACGCTTTACCACAGTTACCCTGATATACAACAGTTACCCTGTATACCATAATTACCATGTATTTTCATAGCATTACCCTGTACCATCAACGTAGGCTCCTGATTGGTCCATCAAAATAGTCTAGCAATCACAAAAACTGTTACCCTGTATACCACTGTTACCCTGATATATAACAGTTTGTATAGTATACCACAGCTACCCTGTATACCAGTTACAGTTACACAGTGTATACCACATCGTACCCTGTATACAACAGTTTGAACCACAGTTATGGATACAGCAGTTAAATTGTATACCACAGTTACCCTGTATACCTTGTTACCCTGTATACCACAGTTACCCTGATATACCACAGTTACCCTGTATACCACAGTTACCCTGTATACCACAGTTACCCTGTATACCACAGCTACCCTGTATACCACAGTTACCCTGTATACCACAGTTACCCTGTTAACACCCCTGTATACCACAGTTACCCTGTATACCACAGTTACCCTGTATACCACAGCAGTTACCCTGTATACCACAGTTACCCTGTATACCACAGTTACCCTGTATACCACAGTTACCCTGTATACCACAGTTACCCTGTATACCACAGTTACCCTGTATACCACAGTTACCCTGTATACCACAGTTACCCTGTATACCACAGTTACCCCAGTTGCCCTGTATACCACAGTTACCCTGTATACCACAGTTACCCTGTATACCACAGTTACCCTGTATACCACAGTTACCCTGTATACCACAGTTACCCTGTATACCACAGTTACCCTGTATACCACAGTTTACCCTGTATACCACAGTTACCCTGTATACCACAGTTACCCTGTATACAACAGTTACCCTGTATACCACAGTTACCCTGTATACCACAGTTACCCTGTATACCACACAGTTACCCTGTATACCACACAGTTACCCTGTATACACAGTTACCCTGTATACCACAGTTACCCTGTATACCACAGTTACCCTGTATACCACAGTTACTGATATACCACAGCTACAACTGTATACCACAGTTACCCTGTATACCACAGTTGTATACCACAGTACCCTGTATACCACAGTTACCCTGTATACCACAGTTACCCCCAACAGTTACCCCATACACAGTTATACCACCACAGTTACCCTGTATACCACAGTTACCCTGTATACCACAGTTACCCTGTATACCACAGTTACCCTGTATACCACAGTTACCCTGTATACCACAGTTACCCTGTATACCACAGTTACCCTGTATACCACAGTTACCCTGTATACCACAGTTACACCAGTATACCCTGTATATACACAGTTACCCTGTATACCACAGTTACCCTGATATACCACAGTTACCCTGTATACAACAGTTACCCTGTATATACCACAGTTACCCTGTATACCACAGTTACCCTGTATACAACAGTTACCCTGTATACCACAGTTACCCTGTATACAACAGTTACCCTGTATACCACAGTTACCCTGTATACCACAGTTACCCTGTATACCTGAGTTACCCTGTACCACAGTTACCCTGTATACCACAGTTACCCTGTATACCACAGTTACCCTGTGTATACCACAGTTACCCTGTATACCACAGTTACCCTGACAGTTATACAACAGTTACCTGTATACCACAGTACCACAGTGTACCCTGATATACCACAGTTACCCTGTATACACAGTTACCCTGTATACCACAGTTACCCTGTATACCAACAGTTACCCTGTATACCACAGTTACCCTGTATACCACTGTTAGTTACCCTGTATACCACAGCTACCCTGTATACCACAGTTACCCTGTATACCACAGTTACCCTGATATACCACAGTTGTTACCCCACAGTATACCACAGTTACCCTGTATACCACAGTTCTAAGCACACACATTTACCCTGTATACCACAGTTACCCTGATATACCACAGTTACTCTGTATACCACAGTTACCCTGATATACAACAGTTACCCTGTATACCACAGTTACCCTGTATACCACAGTTACCCTGTATACCACAGTTACCCTGTATACCACAGTTACCCTGTATAACAGTTACCCCTGTATACAACAGTTACCCTGTATACCACAGTTACCCTGTTATATCACAGTTACCTGATATACAACAGTTACCCTGTATACCACAGTTACCCTGTATACCACAGTTACCTGTATACAACAGTTACCCTGTATACCACAGTTACCCTGTATACCACAGTTACCCTGTATACCACAGTTACCCTGTATACCACAGTTACCCTGTATACAACAGTTACCCTGTATACCACAGTTACCCTGTATACCACAGTTACCTTGTATACAACAGTTACCCTGTATACCACAGTTACCCTGTATGCCACTGTTACCCTGATATACAACAGTTCCCCTGTATACCTCAGTTACCCTGTATACCACAGTTACCCTGTATACCACAGTTACCCTGTATACAACAGTTACCCTGTATACCACAGCTACCCTGTATACCACAGTTACCTTGTATACAACAGTTACCAGCTACCCTGTATACCACACAGTTACCCTGTATACAACAGTTACCCTGTATACCACTGTTACCTATGATATACAACTGTACCACAGTTACCTGTATACCACAGTTACCCTGTATACCACAGTTACCCTGATATACACAGTTACCGTTTCCCTGTATACCCCAGTTACCCTGATATACCACAGTTACCCTGTATACCACAGCTACCCTGTATACCACTGTTACCTTGTATACGACAGTTACCCTGTATACCACAGTTATCCTGTAAACCACAGTTACCCTGATATACCACAGTTACCCTGTATACCACAGTTACCCTGTATACCACCGTTACCCTGATATACAACAGTTACCCTGTATATCACAGTTACCCTGTGTACCACAGTTACTCTGTTTACCACAGTTACACTGATATACCACAGTTACCCTGTATACAAGAGTTACCCTGTATACCACAGCTACCCTGTATACAACAGTTACCCTGTATACCAGTTACCCTGTATACCACAGTTACCCTGATATACAACAGTTACCCTGTATACCACATTTACACTGATATACCACAGTTACCCTATATACAACAGTTACCCTGTATACCACAGCTACCCTGTATACCACAGTTACACTGATATACATCAGTGACCCTGTATACCAGTTACCCTGTATACAACAGTTACCCCTGTATACCACAGCTGCCCTGTATACCACAGTTACCCTGTATACAACAGTTACCCTGTATACCACAGTTACCCTGTATACCACAGTTACCCTGTATACCACAGTTACCCTGTATACCACAGTTACCCTGTATACAACAGTTACCCTTATACAACAGTTACCCTGTATACCACAGTTACCCTGTATACCACAGGTTGCCCCACAGTTACCCCTGTATACCACAGCTACCTGTATACCCTGCCACCTACCACAGTACCCTGTATACCACAGTTACCCTGTATGCAACAGTTACCCTGTATGCACAGTTACCCCTGTATGCAACAGTTACCCTGTATGCAACAGTTACCCTGTATGCCACAGTTACCCTGTATGCCACAGTTACCCTGTATGCAACAGTTACCCTGTATACCACAGTTACCCTGTATGCAACAGTTACCCTGTATGCAACAGTTACCCTGTATGCAACAGTTACCCTGTATACAACAGTATACCACAGTTACCCTGTATGCCACAGTTACCCTGTATACAACACAGTTACCCTGTATACCACAGTTACCCTGTATACAACAGTTACCCTGTATGCCACAGTTACCTGTATGCAACAGTTGCCCTGTATACCACAGTTACCCCACAGTTACCCTGTATGCCAGTTACCCTGTATACCACAGTTACCCTGTATACAACAGTTACCCCTGTATGCCACAGTTACCCTGTATGCAACAGTTACCCTGTATACCCCTGTATACCACAGTTACCCTGTATACCACAGTTACCCTGTATACCACAGTTACCCTGTATGCAACAGTTACCCTGTATACCACAGTTACCCTGTATACAACAGTTACCCTGTATACCACAGTTAACCCATACAACAGTTACCCTGTATACCACAGACCCTGTATACACAGTTACCCTGTATACAACAGTTACCCTGTATACCACAGTTACCCTGTATACCACAGTTACCCTGTATACCACAGTTACCCTGTATACCACAGTTACCCTGTATACCACAGTTACCCTGTATACCACAGTTACCCTGTATACCACAGTTACCCTGTATACCACAGTTACCCTGTATACCACAGTTACCCTGTATACCACAGTTACCCTGATACCCTGTATACCACAGTTACCCTGTATACCACAGTTACCTGTATGTATACCACAGTTACCCTGATATACCACAGTTTCCCTGTATACCACAGTTACCCTGTATACCACTACCCTGTTACCCAGTTACCCTGTATACCACAGTTACCCTGTATACCACAGTTACCCTGATATACCACAGTTACCCTGTATACCACAGTTACCCTGTATAACAGTTACCCTGTATACCAGTTATCCTGATATACCATATACCACAGTTACCACTGTTACCTTGTATACCACAGTTACCCTGTATACCACAGCTACCCTGTATACCACAGCCCTGTATACCACAGTTACCCTGTATACCACAGTTACCCTGTATACCACAGTTACCCTGATATACCACAGTTACCCTGATATACAGTTACCATAGTTACCCTGGTATGATTACCCTAGACAACAGACAGTATACCACAGCTTGTAATGCACTTGCAGTTACCCTGATACCACAGTTACCCTTATATATACAGTTTGAATAATAGTTACCCTTATGACAAAACTTGTTTTTAAGGCAGTTGAGTGAAGGTAAACATTTGAAAATGTATACTGAACCATTGTGGGTTGCCTAAATTCATGAGTGTCCTAAATTCATGAGTGTCCTACACACCACCTGTTTCTGACCAGTAAGAGTGGTACAAGTACTACAATGATCTTGGTGGCTGTACTTCAAAGGGACCCGTGAAGGTCCGGGTCTATTAGAATAGCCCTTCAGCAACCCATGCTTGCTATAAAGGCTTACTATGCTTGTCGTAAAAGGCTTACTAACGGGATCGGTGGTCAGGCTCGCTGACTTGGTTGACACATGTCATCGGTTCCCCATTAGCATATCGATGCTCATGCTGTTGATCACTGGATTGTCTGGTCCAGACTCGATTATTTACAGACCGCCATATAGCTGGAATATTGCTGAGTGCGGCGTAAAACTCAACTCACTCACTCACTCACTTCAAAGGCTTTATCCAATTACATAATGTAAGGGGGAAGGGCCAGCTTCCGTGTTCCTCAGAGGTTACACAGAGGTTGAACAAAAACAGAGATCAGTAATTCTAGATTTACTCAAAGCATAATTTGTGATGTTTTACTTGTTTGTATGAACAGTTACATATACATAAACATCATACATTAATATTCCCATGTACTTACATGCTGTTACACTTGTTGACCAGGAATGTTATTCCACCACATCTTTATTACCATAGTAGAATATTATTGCTTTTTTTACTTACAGGGTTTCCTCCAAAGCAAGAACTTTAGTTTTCATTATATTTGCACTCAATTTCAGTATGTTACAGAATTTGTGAAATGATTTTTCAGTCATCAGGAATTTCACCACATGTAACGGTGTCATCAGCATTCAATAATAATAACTCCCCCAAAACTGCAACATTGACATAGCTCTCATTTACATATTTAATATGTATGCCATTCTACCTAAGGTGATCAACAAGGATGGCGAACACAAGGGGACAAATGTCTTCCCCACACTGACATTTATAGTAACTTAAGCAATTGCTTCCTAATTGTATCATATTGTTATAAAAATAATTATACATATTATTCAACATGGTTGTAGCACAGGAGAAAACCTTCCCCTTGATGCCCATTTGTTTCAGTTTAAAGGAGATATATTACACAACTGTTTGTGATATGTTATAAAGGAAATATATTACACAACTGTTTGTAATATGTTATAAAGGAGATATATTACACAACTGTTTGTAATATGTTATAAAGGAGATATATTACACAACTGTTTGTAATATGTTATAAAGGAAATATATTACACAACTGTTTGTAATATGTTATAAAGGAAATATATTACACAACTGTTTGTAATATGTTATAAAGGAGGAAACAAAGTATACATAAACACACAAAAATGTCACATGTGCTTTCATTGTGTTCTAAAAAGTAACAAACAACTGCCCAAATCAGATAGCCAGCTTGTAAGTCAGGTGAAGTCAGGCGTTGACATCATAGATGCGAGACGACGGCCATTTTACTTTGTTTACAGTGCTTATATCTAAATGTTTGATCCACATTTTACAGTTGGTGAGTCAAAAATGAAACATACAACTTTATGAATGACAGTAACTTCCCTCTGTGGCACTTGTCTCTGTCATACATCACTGATGTCATAGGCCGCAGAGGGAAATCAAGTAGAGGCCACGTGCCACAGAGGTACAGGTGACCAGTTTCAATTAACGATATGTGAAGTTTTTTAGTGCTTAATTAACTAAGTGTTAAGGGGTATAATTAATTCATTGTTAAATCGCTGCTGATGGTAGGGTAACCCCCCATTACCCCTACATGCCACTACCCCCTTATAACAACATAGTTTACGATCTGTTGCACTGTTAATCCACTGCCTGTTACCTATTCCACACAATGGACTAATCCACTTAAGAGACATAACAACACACAACTAAAAGGTTGAGAGAATGATTTTAATGAAAAGTGATCATCATTTGTCATCATCAAGATTTTAACAAGAATTAACAATAATTCGTCATCATGATTCTTTGATGGACATTAACAATTAATTGTTAACATTCAATGTTAACATAGTCATTTGTGTCAAGTGTTTCAGCCTATGAACATTCAGCTTAAGCAGATAGCCGATGACGTCCAAGAACTGAAAAGGTGATTTCTGTCCAAGCTCAAGCTGCTCCTTGAGACTACACGGGCTATTGTCAATCTCCCTAAAGACTCGCTTTCTGCTTCTTGTCGCAGCACCAAAGTCTATTTGTGAAATCTTCACCCTCTCAGCATGTTCAATTCTCCTAATGACTTCTACAAATCTGTAAATGTTCGGATGCCTGTGTGGAATTTCACGGTTCAGTCGGTTGTGAAAACCTTCTAGATTGTTGTTTGTCCTCGGCCCAGTTGTCAGGTTGTGGTTCCACAGGATAAGTATAAATCTGGCTGTGTCGTCGACCCAGGTTGTGACAATGTAATCGTTGAAGTCGACTGCGCTTGGGACGTCTGGAGTGTCGTCCATGGCTTCTACCCACGTGTCTTGAGGGAGTAGAGGTAGCCCAGCTGCTCTCCTGATCCACTTGGTGACTTCGGGGTTTTCTTTGTAGGCAACAAATTTACTTTCTCGTCTCACCTTCTCATTTCCCTCCACTTCTCAATAATACTGTGTATCTTTTATCATGGCACTAAAACAACTTAATTTCAACATTTGACAACCTACACATTATCCAATTTGTAAAATTGTTCTACTCACTAGAGGTTTATCTTTCATCATAAAACTAAAACAACTTTTAGCTAATCCCAAATTTCATTGACACAAAACACTAAAAACAGTTTAATCCCTCCTTTGATCTCATCTGTATACTCTATGCACAAATCTCTCTTTGGGTCAGTTCATTATGCCAGACCGGTAAATGCCGTGTGTTGTTTCAACTAATTGTAGGAGTACTGGGCTGTAGGGGTAGTGGCATGTAGGGGTTATGGGATACAACCGATGGTAGTGTGTTAATTGTGGCCTCAGAGGGAAGTGCCACAGAGGTAAGAAACAACTTCTTGTTTATTGCATAGAGCTGATTACAGAAAAAGAGGAATTAATCAAACTATAGACTGTATCAAAGCACCCAATAGGCTCGTTGTTACTACTTGATATACTTTGTCTATTGTTGTATTTGAAGTGGATTAAATGTAATGAATTGTCACAAATGTATTGAGAATCTTCTGTATGTACAGCATCTGTAGACCCTGAAATTGAATCATTCCTGGTTTATATATTTATATAACTGTAGTAGATGCTGACAACCATATACATGATATACACTGTTTATATATACTGAGTCAAAAAAGAAACTTCACATTCTTTCTTCAGGGCACTATAAAAGAACAAGAGATGGTAAGATGGTTAAATTGTTATTATTTCATTGCTGAGATCTGTGTGATGTACTCGATACACTGACAGTGCCATAATCAGTTCCATTAGGCTACACTGCCGTTCCAAAACATGGGTATACGGAATGTCAAGTCACAAGAATAAAAATGGGAAATTTCTCAGTTCAAAAGTTTTGTGAAGGTTGTCATCACTGTATCAACCAATCAGAAGACACCTAGACATGCGCACTGACACAGTCATTCCAGTTTTGGCGCGACTATATAAGATTGAGAATGCGGCTGTGTTTCAATCCGCTCGTTCACTTCGATCAGAGAACAGCAACAATGCCACGAGCAGGGGAATTTCGTCGGGGTCTGTCGGTCCAGCCAAGGGAAAGTGCCTGCCTCTGTCCAAATCTAAATGTAAATACCCATGATTGTGTACTCTAGCTGTTTTAACGCCAAGTAAATACTAATCAAAATGTATGTTCATGTGAGCATCAGCTTCTGCTCTTATATACATGAGCCAAAACACAAGAATAATATTGCTGTAAGTAAGCATATATAATGAAACCTGCTAATACAGACTCTTGCGATGAGTGGTCAGCCATCCTGATTATCAAATGTCCTGATTAACGACCTTTGCTATTTTGATCAATGTCGATTATTGTTATTTTTCTTGTTCTGTATGCAGTTTTATTTCTGATGAAACTGATACATAAAATATTTTAATATTCAAGGCAGTGGTAGCAGACTTGCTGGGATGTTTCCTATTTTTATCTCTAATAATAGATCCCTCGTAAATATATCAAACGTACGGTCATTCCCAGTTACTTTACACCTATGTATAGTAAATTTAGCTAGCATTAACAAGTGATTCATCAGTTTAAAGTTTCCTGAGGTTTCCTTGACACCATATAAAACATCTCAATATAATTTCCATATAGGCTATTTTCAACATGAATCTTTGCCCACTTAAAAAAGGGAAATCCCAAAGGGTAATACAAAATGACCAGAAAACATGTACTGCCTCACATTTTGTTCCTTAATATTGATTGTTTAAGACACATATTACATGGTATTATAGAATGTAAAATCTTTCTTTGCAACTAGTTAATATTTATTTTCAGCTGGTAATTCATCCCCAGAAGAAACAGAAAGTACTGTGTGTAGTAAGTTATACCAAGTCTTGGCTTTATCATGAATATCAGATGATTAATACCATGAACAGTTGGAAGTAAAACTTCTAAAGAAGTAAACTTCATGTATATGAGAGAAACATTTAAACCAATTGCGTTGCTATGGTATTTGAGTAAAGTTTGTATTTTCTTGGCGAAATGTCAAAGCCATATTTTCTTGAGAAAGTTCTATGCTTGAAAAATTCAAAATGTCTCTTGATTACCTGCCAAATATAAACTATACCTGTTTTTTCCATTCTGCATCAAAATACTTTTTCTGTTTATGTGAACAGTTTTATTATTCCACATAATTTCATTAAATACATCTACCCCGATGTAAAAGTACATTTCCATAGATTTAAAATATTCTAATGGAAATATGGAATTTTTAACTTTAATCTTGAAATGCACGAATTACACTGTATTAAAAATTGAAATGAGCCAACTGAGACAAATAGAGCTCCAATGTGTGTATGTCCAAAAGCTGCCTTTTAAAAGTATGTTGTAAGCCATACAGTTTAGTGCTTTATAAAGATATGGAAATCTATTTGCTTTAATACCCCTATTTTCATAGCTTCGTGATAAAAGATTTTTTGATATTTTTCCTGATTTACTTTTCCATATAATGGCAAGTAATTCTCTATTTATTGACTTATTGACTTCAATATACTTGAGGAAAGAGGTACAGCTTGCTTGGTGATTGAGTCTGATAAACCTTCTGATTTACTGATTAACATTCTTTCATAAATTGTTATATTGCATTCCATACATCAAAGCGTCGTTTGAATGTTTCTGCTGGTATTTCAATATTGTAATGAAACAAACTGGGTCATTAAGGTCTAACATTATGCCAATATATTTGTAACTGGATATGTGGATTGGTTAGACAGCTTTGCATTTTTCCCTAAATATACAAGGTCCGCAATAGCGAGAATTAAGTTTACATTGATCAAATTACATTATTGAATGTTGTTATATTGAAATAGATTTAACCTGTCTCCTGCCAGTTATGGTAATACACAAGTTAATACAATGTGTGATGATTGTAGCTACTTTCTCTTGTCCTGCTACTTGCAGCCAGCTGTGAGGTGTTGCTTAGGCGAGGTGTATAAATAGAAGCACTTTGGCAGACGGTGTATTGTTGAAGGGCATTGGCAAGAATCTTATTGTTTAGTTTATATTTTGAAATTGATTCTTGTCCATCCGTCCTCGCCAAGAATTACTGGAAAACACAGCAAGTTTGACAAAGTGCTTATACTGATTTGTAATGTTTCTTCAAGACTGAAAAGCTGTTTTCAGACTGTGAAGTGAAAAATACAATAAGACAATTAATTCTGTATTAAACTGACAGTATGCAAATAATACCATAATGTTTAACCCGAATGCCACAGGGACATATATGTCCTCTCTTTTCCCATACGAAATATTCTTATAAGTTTCTTATAAGATTCTTATAAGATTCTTATAAGTTTCTTATAAGATTCTTATAAGTTTCTTATAAGATTCTTATAAGTTTCTTATAAGATTCTTATAAGTTTCTTATAAGAAACTTATAAGAATTTTGTATGCAAATTAGATAAGAACTTATAAGATTCTTATAAGATTCTTATATGTTTCTTATAAGATTCTTATATGTTTCTTATATGTTTCTTATAAGATTCTTATATGAATGTTATAAGAAACTTAGAAGATACTTATAAGAATCTTATAAGAAACTTATAAGATTCTTATAAGATTCTATATTCAACCAGTACCAACCATAGTTACAGCTGATGACCGTTTCACAGCAGCATAAAGCTACACTGGCATTGCAGGCTTTCTCCTGCAATAACACTTGAAAGCGGCATTAAACACCAAATGAGGTTTACCTCACCTCAAATGTTCAATAAAATGTCTGACAGGTTCTGGAAGTCAAAGTTATTATTGTAAATCCATCTGTAAATGATCATTTTCATTATTATAACTACTCGTGATGTCACACAATATTATTAGAAACAAAAAGCTCTCTTCAGTTGGCCATGTGAGCAAGAGCAATATTGATTCAACAAACAAAATTCAACATACAGGCATTAGACATATTATTCATCTTTAATTAGATCACAACAAACAAGTGTATTTATTGTGAAACATTTCAAACATGAGATTTCAATGCATTACGTTCTTTGAGCTAATGCTTTACACAGATATAGTTTTACGGCCTTTATCTGGTGCCCTGCAACCTGTATCAGTCAGAGGTCAGTAGTGATCACACGGTTCCTGTTCTTTTTCCGTGAGTCCGCACACTGGCAGTTGATGATTTGAACCAACTCTCTCTCTGTTGTCTTCGGGCTCTTTGATTAACTGATTATAATTATTATAGAGATGTTCAATTCTATATTTCCATATGGTTTTACACTTTTTTGGGCTAAATTTTGCAAGGTCTTTCATAGAATTACCCTTTATTGCTGCCACTATCATTGTTGGCAAAGCAGCCTTCGTCCCCTTCCCTTCTGCCGATGATTCCCCAAGCTCCTGGTCAGAAAAAAATGCATGGAGCAAATTTCTGACCAGCTTGGAGGTCGATCCCTTGGCAGAAGAAAGGCAGGCGTCTAGGACTATTTTCTTCACCATTACCCCTCCGCCAAGGTCAACAAGGTCAGCGCCACATGATAGTGATGACGGAGTGGTTGCCTGGGGTGACACAGGTGACAGTGATGGGGAAGGCGGTGGTGGGGCTGGTGGACTCATAAGCCTGGATTTCGGTGGAGGGGAGAAAGCAGAAGGTCGAGGAATATATAATGATTTGGTTGGCTGCGGCAGTGTTTCTGCGGCTTCTATGACTGGACATAATTCTGCCAGTTGACTAATAAAGTTTTGAACACCTTCTGACCTCAGAGAGGATGCCATAGCACCATTGCATGGGCATGGAATTGTCTTTGGCTGTTCAAGTCTGGCAAGGTTGGCTTTCATGGCAAAGAGTTCTTCATCCTTGTCCTTTAGTAACTGCTCCTTTTCCTTTAGTAACAGCTCCTTCTCCTTTATGATTTCTTCCTTCTCCTTGATGACATTATCTTTCTCCTCAAGGCTCCGCTTCAGCTCCTCCACCTCATCACTGTCTCCATGGCCGTACTGCACCGCCAGGAGCTCCTCCACCATCTTCTCCTGGGCTCTAATCTGGGCCTTCTTCTCAGCTGCCTTTGTAGTCTTGGGTTCTTTCTGAAATATGATTTTAAAAATTTCAGTATATCTTTAAAAGCTAATAAAGTCAATATAATTTTAACAATAAAAAATACTTGAATTATTTCATACAAACATCACAATATCTCTTCATATCATCAAAACTTCTTTACTTTGAAACGGTCTTGCAGTCAATTATATTTGTGATGAGTAAAAACAGTTTTAATTTGTTTTATGACAAGGATTCAAATTACTTTGTTTTCAATGTTTACTTGCCACAGGCCCTGATAGATTTTTATACACTTGCCCATAAAGAACTTTTAAGTAATTGTCAGTAAATTACATTAATTTCTAACATATATATGTAACGTAATATTTGTAAACATCATAAAGATTCACAATCACTGGTTAATTGCCCAAGGGAAAGTTGACATAAGTAGTTTTTGAGTAGAATTAATCAATATTGATTGTAATATATCAAGTTTTTGCTTGTAGTTACTTTGGTTTTATATGCACACACTCTAGTTAAAATCTTTAATGTCTAGTCCCATAGATCCAAATTAGACTTCATGAAGTGAGATACCTATTTGGGTTTTGTCAAGCTGATTTTTCATATACTTTGTTACCAGCCAATATTATCTTAATCTATCCCTCCCAAAAGCCAAGCCTGCAATGTTGGCATTGGGTTATTTCTGAGCATGCTAGACACCGGCAAGATGAGACCTTCACTGCATATGACAGACGTGTAAAGTAACATGTCTTAGTAATGGTATGTTTGAACTAAATTGAAATCTACAATTAACAAATCCTTTATCCTTCATCTTTTGAGAATTGTGTCCTTTTAAAGTATTGCATACCTTTGTAGGTTCTGTAGCTTTGTCAGGGTTGGCCAGTTTCCTTTTTTTGGGTTCTGATTCAGCATCAGCTTTCTTTTCCTGCTTCTTATCAGGATAGGCTACTTTCAGTAGAGTTGCCTGCTTTGCAGCTTCTTCCTTGTCAGCTGAAAGGACAAAACAAACTCCAATGCAGGTACGATGTCATAGAAAACAAATTTCAATTGATATAAACACTTGGACTTGAATGAACTCATCTTCTACTGGGCACGGCCTAGGCTAAGACTAGACCCAGCCTTATTGCTATGGTTTGTATCACGAGATGTAATTTTTGATTACATACTGAAACAATGATAATCATAATACTGTATCTTACAAAAAATGATCAATAATTATTTTCACTACTGTGATTTACAGTTTTCTCCAAAAAATTGTAAAGTTTTACAACTAATCAAGGATTAATTATAAACTACAATGCTACATACTATTGCAACACATAAACGTTGGTAAATTATAATTGGTGAAATTGTGTTATGCATTCAATCTTATTACTAAATGAAGATACTGCTGTGTTAAACATTTATAGGGAAATATTGCACTATGGTAATACCACTGCACATATGATGTCAAAAGGTTTCACAGCTGTGACGTCACAATGTTAGTACTGCCATTAGAATGCCTTGATACTTTATCATAGGTTGAGTTATAAAAATCTTAGCGTCAACAAGCTGTCAGTGAATTCACTTGATTCTCTTTGACACGTAATAAACAGGATACTAAATTGACACTTTCATGAAATACCATTTTTAGTATACTAATGTGAACAATTTAGTATCAAACTTGCTTTCACTCGTTAAATGTTACCTAATCGTTAACTTGTTGAATAGTAATGATATGGTAACACAGCTGTCCGCTTAGAAGCTACTATTTATTGTATCATTCCAAGATACCATGATATGTAACACATCGTTGAAAATCTGTATCAGCGATCCAATCTTTTTTTAGCGAGACGTTACATTTTCACTTAGTCCAAACACAATGCATCTAATTTATAAACCTACCACAGCCGCCGATTGAAATGAGACCCAGGAAAAGCTGATCCTAAATTACTACCATTACAATCAAATTTCAGTAATCAAACCTCAAAATGGAAATACTCTAAATGCTTAAGTCAGGGTTACGAACTGACTCTCACTTAAATCATTAAGGTTTTTTTTTTATACTTACATCCTAGAAAGAGAATCTTGGCCTTGTACATTTTCTTGTCCAACCACTTGGCCATGCAATGGTCTCCTTCCTGTAGGTAGCCCTCTTGAAGAGTCAACCCTGTCTCTTCATCCTCCACCTCTGTTCCCTTGAGAACTCCACTCAACTGGCCATCGAAGTATCTCACAACAGCCCACTTGACTTTAATGAATTGAAATAACAGGTTTTATTTAAAAAATCAGTAGTAATATTATATGTTACTGACACATCTAAACAAGTAAAATCCAATGACATTACTGTAATAACAGTAGAAATACTACTATAATGTCTGTCAAATATATATATAATTTAATTAAGTCCAATATGTTATCACTATAGTATTATAATAGTGTTTGTAATAAATTACAGTGAGTGTCTTATAATGTGATTAAGTCAATCACAAATATCAAATCTGAGTAACACTGATTATACTAAACACAGTGATCCACCTTAAATAACTGTGTTGAGAAATATTAATTCAAAAACAATTCATTAGACAGATTTAACAATTGTTTGAAGATGAACTTCTCAGTGACTAATGTGAAATCGCCGAGACTCGTGGATTGGCATTTTACGGTGGGGCCGGTGAATCAAGACTCACAGTCGCTGTAAGTCTAATTTTATAAAGGTTTTAAACAATTATGTCAATGAAATCGTCCTGGATATATTTAAAATACCCAGGACTGCAGTGCCGAGACGGCAGGGTAAAACGTTAAGTGAATCATCGCCACCTACTAAATTGTTAGATTTTAAATTTCGACCATAAGTGTTACATATTAGTTAGTTGACGTCACGGAACAGATACTCAGAATCGTCTTCATAAAGTACTTTCGTCATATCAAAGATACGTCTTTGGTCATTAATTCTAACAAACCTCCAGATGTTTTATCCTCGATACTTACTTTCATCGAAGTGGTAGGTTCTAACAGCACGACGATCGAACTTCTTTGCCATTTTCACTTCAAATTGCTGCCCCAAATCAGGAATCAAGAATGGTAAATGAAGTAACAAAATCGCTGAGTCGTTGACAAAGGAGAAATGAAAATTACAGGAATCAAGAATGGTAAATGCTGTGACAAAATCGCTGAGTCGTTGACAATGGAGAAATGAAAATTGCCGCCAACTGGAAGCATTGGTTACTTCCACATATAGAATCGGTAATGTTCAGGAATCGGAACCAGTAAGCCTTATGGTTCATGTTTTTTATACCAAGCTGCAATGATGGATTGTTTCATTATTCATTTATCTTTTTCATAATTATTTCATTTTTAAAAATCGATATTTAATTTAGTATTTCCGAACCCGTTTTATGCGATTAAATTTAGAAATCAACTGTTGCATTCGATTCGAAACCATTTTGGAATTCCCATTTTAGCATGCGTGTGAAAGCGGAAGCACACCAATGGAGCTGAAAGGGACCGATTCAAGTTGGTAAATGGTCAACTTGGGATTTCAAGAGAAAAATAGCCCTTAAAAGGTAAGAGGCTGTGGAAATAACTTATTTTATTGCAGCAATAATCCGTTTTAAACGTTTATTCATTATAATATATATATTGATGTCATTTTAGCGAAAACATCACGACGGACATGCAATTTTTAAATGAAAAAAAGACCAGTCAGATAGATCTAAATCGTCCATTAACGGTTTATTATCGTACATGTTTACTTTACGATTTAGTAATGGTATGGAAACAAGATCACAGTACTTAATTTCTACATTCTGATTTGATTTTCACTTTGAATATTACAACTTTCGTAAAGTTCGTTCTCATAGTAATATATTAGTACCCACAGTTAGATAGTACCCTAAATTCGTGATGTCATTTACACACGCGAGTTCACACGCAATTTTGTTTGTCATAAATGATTAATTACTGATTAGGGTTCAATACCTGGTGACAACAAACATGAAACATAACGAAAATCCAAAATCATTTCACTAACAACTTTCAGAATTGATTAAATCAGTTTGTTTTCTCAACACTTAGATAAAATCTAGCATGCATATTGGCACAAAGCAGTAATTTCTTGCATCACTCCTTCAGGTAATGTCTGATAGTGATAAAAATAATTATGGAAAAAACCATCAAAATCAAATTGAAAAGAATATTGTTGATTTACAGTTTATTCTTCTAACATATCATTTAATGTATGCTGCAGATTATTCTCAAAGGTTGAATTATATTGATAGTTTCAGAAACATCACTTGAGATGGCAGACCTACCAAGAAAAAGAGTCAGTACATCTTACAAAAGATATATCAAGGAGCACACTGGAAAAGAGGGTGTCCCACCAAGTTCTAAAAGAGCATTCATGGAAAGTTACAACAAGGTTATTTCTCATTTGCCTAGCTCTTCTGATGTTGTTGATAACACAAAGAGCCAGCAAACAGGGACTGAATCAGTGTTATTTGAAGATGAGGGAGAGTCATCTCAGTATCAGTCTGCAGATGATGATATGAATCGGCCTAGCTACCATGCAACAAGTGAAGGTGAAGGTGGTATTGGAGGAGCAACTCCGTTGCAGCATGATTCAACATCAGGACAACAGTCACATGTGCTAGATGAAATTGCAAGCAAGATTCAGGATTTTCAGGAAATGAAGTACAGCAGGTCTGAATTCAAACTTTATTTCAATCTTCAACTTGTCCAAAGAAATTCGAGAAATCTGATATTGAGAAAAAAGGGAAGTACTAAGTTGAAGTAGTCAACTTATTTTGAAAAAAAATAATTTCTTAATTAGATCTTTTATTTCAGTCCTTATTCAGTCTAGATAAGTTGGTATTTCTTAAAGGCATACAGAGCTACAGATAACTTTTGGGTCATTGAGTTATGTACTCCCTTGTGTTCATCTCAGTTGGGTATCCTAATTTTCCTTTGAGTAACCAAATAACTTGTAGTGTACTCACCTCACTCAAACTCATTTGGGTATTTTGCCATTTTCCATTAATTTTTAAAATATAATATAGTTTAAATGTTAGTGTTTGTGATTAACCTTTGATGTGTAATATGAGAAACGATAAGAAAGACTGCAAGTTGTCAAGTTCATGTCCTACAATAGAACCTCTCCGTATACTTCAGTTATTTTATCTATCCACCGATGCGCAAAGCTCACGATTGAACATTTTGTGTGTACGCATGTAAGATCACATTTATTGAGTATTTATAAAACTTCAAGCGTGCTTGTATGCAATAGACTTAATAGGAATTGGGTTTTCACATTAATGTTTGCTTAATTTACGAATCGCGGCTTATCTGTACCTCTGGGTATACTTGCTCACTAAAAAATGGGATTTATTGGGGCACTTCAGTTTCCTATTTATGCAATAACAGATTTAATATTCACTCTGTTCACTGTTAAAAATATCAAAAGAATTATGATGTCATCTTTACAATGGTATGACATCACTATCCTCGTCGGTCATTGCTAGGTGATGCAGCAACAATAATGATGTTGCAAGAAATTGATGAAGTGGACCGATTTGAAAACACCACAATTTCCAACACTGAAACATTTTATAAGAAGAATACTTTGGGTTTTTTGAGTGAACTATCTTACCTCTCCTTTTGTGATGGGCTAAAGCCTGCGCCACTGATAAACATGTCGTCCCTATGCCATCAATTGATGAGAAAAAGAGATATACACTGAAGACACAAAAATCCTCAATATATTACAGCTATTACAAATATCATAGTTTCAATTGAAAGTCTCTTTTATATCCTGATCTTTGTTTTTTCAGTGATGATGATGACATGCAAGAAATCATTATTCTGGAGGATGACTTTCATTCAACATGTTCAAGCGATGAATTTGGTTTCGTTGATGATGAACTGTCAGAAGAGGATTGCCAAAACAGTGAAGATGAGGATTTTAATATAGAGTCTGATTTCAATAGCTATATTTACAAGGGTTCACAGATAACCTTATCTGTCAGCATACTACTGATTCTGGCCTTTGCAACCGCGGCATTCTCTTACATCGGATGGGATAACTGAGTTGTTGCATCTGCTTGCTTTGCACTGTACAGCAGGACACTGTCTGCCAACTACGCTATATGCTTTTAAGAAATATTTTCACAATGTTGACCATCCACTGATTTACCACAAGTACTGTTCATTTTGTTTGCTTGGTATTGAAACATCCAAAGAAATGGACACCTGCCAGAATCCACTATGTTGAAGAAACTAAATGAAGAAGGAAGTGTGTCTGGCTTCATTGAAATTCCGATAGAATCTCAACTACAATCAATGTTCAAGCGCCAGGTTCATCACCAGTTTATTACATAAATCAAGAAGTAGCAAGAGGAATGAAGAGGCAGTTGAAGATATCTGTGATGGTTTACAATACAAGAAATTAGTTGCCGACGGGATCCTGAAGTCAGTGTATGATTTGACATTGACTTTTAATACAGATGGTGCTAAACCGTTTAGAAGTTCCAAAACCAGCTTATGGCCAATTTACCTAATGATAAATGGACTACCTTATGCAGAGAGGAGAATGCCGGAAAATATGGTTTTAGCTGGGATTTGGTATGGAGCTAAAAAACCATCTATGACAGGATTTCTAACACCTTTTATGAAAACATTAAAAGATTTGGAAAAAGGATTTGTGGCTAGCACACCAGATGGAGCAGTGGAGTGTAAAGCTATATTGATAGCAAGTACCTGTGATCTTCCTGCTAGAGCATGTGTTTGTGCCATGAATCAGTACAATGGACAGTCGTCATGTGTGAAGTGTCTTCAAACAGGAAAGGTTGTGAAAGTAGGAAAAGGCCATACAAGAGTCTTCCCTCCAAACATGGAATGTTTGGATGGACCAGCTAGATCAGACAACTCAGTGACTAGGGATGCTCTTGATGCTGTCCGATTGAAGGTGCCAGTAAATGGCATCAAAGGGCCCTCATGGTTTTCTTACCTCACATTTTTCAGTTTTGTACATGGAACTGGCATTGATTATATGCACGGTGTACTTCTTGGCGTCTCTAAACTTATGCATTCACTGTGGTTTGCAAGTAAGCATAATGCTCAAGTATTTAGTGTTGCTGGTTTGATTGATAAAGTTAACCGACGACTGCTCCAAATAAAACCTCCCAACTACATGTCAAGATTGCCAAGATCTTTGATGGACTCTGATTACTGGAAGGCATCCGAATGGAAATACTGGATGTTATATTATGCTCCAACAGTCATGCATGATATTCTTATGCCAGAGTACTACAGACATTTTTGGTTTTTATCAGAAAGTATTTTCTTACTATTGCAGGATTCCATCAAACCTTCAGATATCCGCCACAGCGAGATACTGTTAGCTAGATTTGTTGCAATGTTTCCAGTGATGTATGGGGAATCAGTAATGACTCTTAATGTACACCAGCTTCTGCACTTGCCTGATAATGTTCTGAATTTAGGTCCTCTGTGGTGCTTTTCATGCTTTCCCTTTGAAGATGCAAATGGTTTTTTATTGAAGCTATTTAATGGAACTCAGCATATTGATAAACAGATAGCTCATGCTGTTGCAGTCATGCAGAAAATGCCTGAGTTGATTCCTGCCATAGAAAAGAACAGTGTGGCATATGATCTCTACTGTAGGTTGAAAAACAAATCAAAATACAAAGGTACTATGTTGGATGCTGGGGTTTATCTCATTGGAGCAACAAAATTCCTAAACCAGTTGTCACCAGAGTATGATCATGCTGTGAAGGAAAGAGTTTCTGGTCCTTTTGAAAAGCTAGTGACTTTTAAAAGGGTCAAAGTCGATGGAGATGTTTACTTCTCAGAGGCATACAAGCGTGTACTTTTAAGAAATAGTTGTACTGTGCTATATGCAAGTGATTCATCACATATGTATGGCATAATAGAAACTTTCCTGCAAGTTTCTCCCGTGTGTCAGTGTCAGGAATTCAGCAGTTGTGTCTGTGTGACAAGAAACTTTGCCATGATTAGGTGCTTGGAAGTGAGTGATAACTTCATGGAAGTCAAATACATTAGGGAAGTGAGGTCCACTAATGACAAGAAAATAACTGCTGTGGATCTGAATGCTTTGAAACGGAAGTGTGTCTTTATCAAAGTTCACGATTCTGATGCTGTTTTTCTCTGTAATGTACCAAATGTTTTGGAAAAAGATTGAGGTTGTTGTTACGATCAGTTAGAATCATTTTGTTGTACTTTGAGATGTAAATGTATTTTTCCTGTTTTTAGAATATTTTTAAAGGTTACATGCAGCCAAAAAAGCAAATATAATTAAATCACAATTATCATTTATTCATGACTTATTATACATTTCTGAATAAACAAAATTATAAGCATATAATCGCAAATCAAAAGTGCAACAATATTTGGTAGTTGGGTTTACTACCAATAGAGTACCATCGAAACGAAGCAACTGGGATACAGATGGGCTCGCCCCCAGGTGTAACAGAGATTTTCATTAGCTGGTTCATTTGCCGATACGTGCAGGTGTGTGTATATAGAAATGTTGGGTTCTTTAAATACATGCTGATTTTTTCTGCATTTGCATTTGATTCAATCAACAAAAACTGAGATGGTGACTATTGCGTTGCTGGAAACTGTAACGTTTGTCCAAGTACAAAGTAGGACTTGAAACTGATAATCTGAGTTTGCACCGGTTTCCGTCCGATCTGTTCATCCGAGACAAATGGATGCAGTTTGTTTGCAATCAGCAAACATCATAACATGTCGTGTACAAGTATCACATCTGCCTGTCCTTGTAATTACATAATGTGACAGAGACAGAACATTTATGGTGTATAACCTGATAAGTGCATATTGTCATTAGCAGACATTGAGTTTTGTCTGTGACAGATGCTGCTTATCACAATCAACATGTTGTTTTCTATGTTTCCATATACTAGTACATGAATTGAAACATTGCAGTTTTGAAGCTGAGCATTTTTTAACGATGATACTAGTATTTCTAATACTTTACTTTCTTGAAAACTAATGGTTTGTAAATCTGCCAACCAACCCCCCAAAAGCATGATGTGAAAAAGTATGGAACCAGTGTATTTTTATTACTGCAGATCCAAGATGCTTGTAATCACAAGAAACATCTTTTGTTCTCTAACTTTGACTAGAGTGATAATCCTTGAAAGCATTACTTGCTGAGTGACCATCTAGTGAATAAACCAATGTTCCAGGCATCCTGGTTCAAGCCATGCAAATCTAATCACTTTGCACGCAGCGCAGCATAGCTATTGAAACCACTTTTTACCCCAGCGCTGGGGTGAAATTAGTGAATCGTTTGAACTCCGATTTTGCGGGGTATTTTTCATCACATTTTTTTTCAACTTTATAAGTTGAATTTGCATTTTTGATGATTGGTAACTGTAAGTCCATACCAAAAGGTATCAGAATCTGCAAAGTTGTGTTTTGCATTGCATGAGACCTTTAACAATTTGTTTAAAATATCTTCCAAAATATTTTGTAATTTCAGCATAGTAAACCTCTCTTTTTTTTAGTTGTACAATGGAAAAACTGTGTCTTTTATTTTCAATACTCCATAAATTCCATTTTTTGTTTTTTTATGGCAATAAACTCTATTTGTGATTGAAATAATTTGTAAAGTATGTATTTTGAATGTAACTGCCAAACCCTTGAAAATTGTAGAAAATATGTAGATTTGGAAGAACAAATTTTATCAATGATGTTATGTTTCATGTATGTTATGTTTATTGTAGATATCACTCATATCAGAGAATAAATTTTGTAAAAAAATGAACATTTTAACTTCTTATAAGTTTCTCATACAAAATAAGAAAAAGATGAAAAGTTCTTATAAGAAATTTTTGTCACTAAGAAATATATAAGATTCGTATAAGAAACACCATTATAATTTCTTATAAGTTTCTTATTCCTAATTATTTCTTATAAGAATCTTATAAGAATTCATCTTCTTATAAGAATCTTATAAGATTCTTATAAGAATCTTATAAGATCTTATAAGGTAAAACCGTACGGGTTCAACCCTCACTTTGAAGTGCAATAAAATTCCAAATATATCAGGCATTCAAATACACTTCACAGTTTCGAATTTTGCGGGACATTGCCTGTTTCGTGATACCATCAACTGTTATCTTAAACAAAACTAGGTATACGGAACATGGCCTCTCCAAATAGGGTTCATAAGAAAATAATGTTGCCATTTTTTACTTATTACGAAATGGCTATTCACAGCCTTATTTGGTGCATGTATTGAAATGTAAAAGTCGGATAATTACTCTAAGTGTTAAATTTCAAAAATAGCATATTTATGATCTCTGGTACCATTTTTTCATGAAATCACTAATGATAATTCTGAAACATTGCTAATGAACTTAGAATTGGTTGGGATGTTTTCGAAAATACACCAACATGAACGCCATATTGGAATGTGTCTACAAAATGACGTTTCGCGAAGGCGGTAGTGAGACTCCTATTGCATCATGTATATTTCAAACTCAGCTGCGACAAATGCATTACTGTACTCTTTATACATTTTAGAATCAAATTACAACTGATCTTTGTCATCAATAATAACTGTCGAGATGAAATGAAAGGAAAGATCCTGGGTGAACTGTGTTCGAATGACAGCATTTGTTTGAAATGTAACCAAAGAAAAATTCAGACTTTACACTGTTTAGCATTTTCTCAAATTTTCAAACTTCCATTCGTCTGTTCGTACCATGCATATGCTCAATACTTTAAAAATATGCATGGAAAGGGCCTTGTAGCAAGAAATAGCAAATTGATAATAAATACAATACAGTAATGTGATATGTTTATAAACGAAATTGTCAAAGTTTCTGTGCAGCGTGACGTCATGACTGATGCAAAATCACACAAAACAACAACGGTAATTATCGGCATTTCTGGCTTCTTCTCTTACTTACAATGACAACGATAAAAACATATAACAATACGCAGCTAGTCAGAATCATTATGATTTCTTAAAGCACATATAAATTTATGCACAAACGATCCCTGATTCAAGGGAAGGGTCCTCACAAAATCCTGTGTGCCCGTGACGTGTATGGATTTTATAAAATCCTTGTGGTTATTTGCCTCATTATTTCAACACCTCTGTCAACCAACAGTATGTAGGGCCTTATCCTGATGCTTCATTCTATGGGATCAACAACATGTCTACACAAGACAGAAGTCATTTCCTAACTTGGTATGCCAAACAAAAGGACAAATCTTTCACTTTACTCAAGAAATGGAGGAGTATTGTCGGTCAGACGTCCAAATCTTGAGGGAAGCTCTCATGACTTTCCGACAATTATTATTGTCTGTTACAACAAAGACATATCTTGTCAAGGACCCTAAAACTCAGCAAATCGCTCAAAAGAAAGAACCTGGCATCGATCCGACAGATTACATTACCATTGCCAGTGTGTGTCATGGGGTATTCAAACACAAGTTCTTGACAGCATACTCTCATGTCAAACTTCTTTGGCAAGGAACAGTCACTCCATGGCTCCCATCAAAGAGCATAAAAATCAACACTGGGTGGAAGTCAAACCCGGGTCCTGGCTAACCCTTCAAGCAATACAAGAAGCAGGGGTTGTCATTCATGAGAAAGAGACCCTTCCCAGTCCCATTGCCAAGGTCCCCAGAGATGGATACACCAAAGACCAATACAGTCTGATCTCCATACATTGGCTGGAATGGTTGATTCACTCCCAACACAAACACATTCAACACGCGTTGAATGAAGGTGAATATCGGATCCCAGGGACCAAGTATAAGGTGGATGGGTACTGTCGTGACAGCAACATTATCTACCAGTTTGACGGGTGTCTCTATCATGGTTGTCCTACATGCTATCCTCATGACCGGGACAAAACAGTACTGCCTCACACCAAGCAGTCTGTCAGTGAGTTGTATGCTTTGACCATGAAGAGAAATGCAACCATCAGGCAGAAGGGTTACGAGTTAGTGACCCTCTGGGAACATGAGTTCAGGCAACAACTGAAAACCAAACCTGAATTGAAAACCTATGTGGCCACCATAGATCTCCAGGAACGATAAGATCCCAGAGATTCATTTTTCGGTGGTCGGACTAATGCTTCCAAGTTGTTTTATGAAACTGAAGAGAAGGAAAACATTTTGTACATGGATTTTACATCCTTGTATCCACAGGTCAACAAGTATGGTCAGTATCCCGTTGGGCACCCTCAAATCATTACCAGAGATTTCAAATCTCTAGAGCAGTACTTTGGAATTGCCAAAGTCAAGATCTTACCCCCACGTGGACTGTATCATCCAGTCTTGCCCTTTAGATTGAATGGGAAACTCAAATTTGCATTGTGTCAAATTTGTGCCAGTTCAGAGCAACAAACACCATGTCAGCACACTGATGTAGAACGTGGTTTCAGTGGAACGTGGTGCATTCCAGAGTTAATCAAAGCTCTGGAGAAAGGCTATGAAGTTCAAAAGGTGTATGAAGTTTATCACTGGGCAGAAACCACCCAGTATGACAAAACGACCCAATCGGGTGGTTTGTTTGCCAGTTACATCAACACCTTCCTGAAAATCAAGCAAGAATCTTCAGGTTGGCCTGCATGGTGTCAGTCAGAAGCAGATAAACAACAATACATTCACAAATATTTGGAGAATGAAGGCATTCAGTTAGACTATGACAACATTGAGAAAAATCCTGGTTTGAGAGCCTTGTCAAAACTAATGTTGAATTCATTCTGGGGTAAATATGCTCAAAGACCCAATATGAGACAGACAAAATTTGTATTTGCATCTAAACTGGAGGAATTTTATCAATTTTGACAGATCCCAAAAAAAAAGACCCTACACGATTTTCATATTCTCAATGACAATGTAGCCCAATTTCAGTGGACCCATGACACTGAATTTATCCCTCAGAGTGAGACTACTAACATCTTCATTGCCACTTTTACCACCTGTTATGCAAGACTTAAACTGTACAGTGTGTTGGACATGCTACAAGAACGTGTCTTGTATTATGACACTGACTCTGTCCTCTTTGTCTCTAGGCCTGGTGATGTCAATCCACCCTTGGGGGATTATTTGGGGGAACTCACCGATGAATTGGAAGGAGACCCCATTGTGATGTTTTGTTCAGGGGGACCCAAAAATTATGCCTACAAAACACAATCTGGCAAAGAATGTTGCAAAGTCAGAGGGTTTACACTAAATTATACCAACTCACAATTAATCAACTTTGATTCTGTCAAAGCCATGGTGCGTTCTCACAACAGAAATCAATCTGTGGACATTACCAACCCTTCGAAAATTACCAGAGACAAATATTCGGCAAAGATATACAACAGAAAAGAAACCAAAACGTATAGAATGGTATACACAAAACGGGTCATTCAGCCTAATTTAGATACTGTACCTTATGGGTTTTGAGGTCAGCTGAGTAACTCATTCCTGTTTAGTCATGGCCGCATGAAGGCCATGTATATCTAGTCACACAGGGAGCCACATAGAGAGCCACAGGCAGCCACATAGGCAGCCACAGGCAGCCACATAGGGAGCCATAGGGAGCCACTTGGCAGCCACAGGGAGCCATAGGGAGCCATTTGGGAGCCATAGGGAGCCACTTGGCAGCCACAGGGAGCCATTTGGGAGCCATAGGGAGCCACAGGCAGCCACGTAGGGAGCCACAGGCAGCCACATAGGGAGCCACAGGGAGCCACATTCAGCCTAATTTAGATACTGTACCTTATGGGTTTTGAGGTCAGCTGAGTAACTCATTCCTGTTTAGTCATGGCCGCATGAAGGCCATGTATATCTAGTCACACAGGGAGCCACATAGAGAGCCACAGGCAGCCACATAGGCAGCCACAGGCAGCCACAGGGAGCCATTTGGGAGCCACTTGGCAGCCACAGGGGAGCCATTTGGGAGCCATTTGGGAGCCATAGGGAGCCACAGGGAGCCATTTGGGAGCCATAGGCAGCCACTTGCAGCCACATAGCCACAGGGAGCCATTCAGCCTGGGATACTGTCCTTATGGGTTTTGAGGTCAGAGTAACTCATTCCTGTTTAGTCATGGCCGCATGAGGCCATGTATATCTAGTCACACAGGGAGCCACATAGAGAGCCACAGGCAGCCACATAGGCAGCCACAGGGAGCCATTTGGGAGCAACTTGGCAGCCACAGGGAGCCATTTGGGAGCCATAGGGAGCCACTTGGCAGCCACAGGGAGCCATTTGGGAGTCACAGGCAGCCACGTAGGGAGCCATTTGGGAGCCATAGGGAGCCACAGGCAGCCACATAGGCAGCCATACGGAGCCATAGGGAGCCACTTGGCAGCCACAGGGAGCCATTTGGGAGCCATAGGGAGCCACTTGGCAGCCACAGGGAGCCATTTGGGAGCCACAGGGAGCCATTTGGGAGCCACAGGAAGCCATTTGGGAGCCATAGGGAGCCATTTGGGAGCCATTTGGGAGCCATAGGGAGCCACAGGCAGCCATAGGGAGCCATAGGGAATCACACTATAAATAGGAATAGTTTCATACGTGAAATGCATTCAGTAAGATGGGTAGGTTAAGGAAAGACTGTCCCGTACCTGGTTGTTCTGCTCGACATTTACTAAGACTTCCCTTACATCTATCCAAAGTTCACAAATTAGATACTCCAGGGAAGAGGCACTGGCTAAAGAAGAAGAGAGAGCACATGACTGAAGTTCAAACCACTACACCCAAGTCAGCTATTACATGGAGTCCAGAAAGTGTGGTTGATCCGACTAAACCTTGGTGGGAAACACAAAGTTTAACACCCTTCGAACCCTGCTCCAGTATTTGCGTATCTGGACCAACAGGGGCAGGAAAGACTCATTGGGTGTATACATTTTAAAGAACATCAAGGGTATGTATGTGAAGGACCCACCCAAGAAAATCTTGTACTGTTATGGTGTCTACCAATCCCTGTTTGACGACATGGAAAGAACAGTGCCAAACCTCGTGTTTCAACAGGGATTACCCACAGAATCAGACATTGAACAGTTTTCCTCTGATGGTCAACATGGACTCATTATCCTGGACGATCTTTTACATCAAGTGTTAAGTTCTAAAGACATGGAACTGTTATTTACACAAGGTTGTCATCATAGATGCCTTAGTGTTATATTTATTACTCAGAACTTGTATGGTCAAGGCAAGTCAGCACGAACTATAGCCCTGAACACGTGGTACTTGGTGTTGTTCAAGAATGTGCGCGATATCTCACAGATGATGACCCTTGGAAAACAGTTATTTCCTGCACGTGCAGGGGTTCTCGTGGAAGCATACACAGATGCTATGAAGCAGCCTTATGGCTATCTGGTGTTGGATATGTCTCCACGTGCAGAAGATAAACTGAGACTCAGAACCAGAATTTTTCCAGGGGAAGATCCCATTGTGTATGTACCAAAAGTATAAATACCGCAGACTTTGTTTGCTATGTTCATTCAGTGAGTCACCAGTGATCAAGACTGTTGTGTATAAATTGTGGTGAACATTGAAAGAAACACCATTATGTCAAAGACAGTCAGACAGAACGGATATTTCTTGCGCTTTTTGCATGAGAGTACATCCCCTGTTCAAAAGAAGTTGCTGTTGCAAAGTGTCACTGATGAACAGTTAAAAACATTGACAGAGATTATTTATAATCTGTTACATTCAGATGTTCCTCTGTCAAAGCATAATTTGAACGCACTGAGAAAACACAGAAAAGTGTTACGTTTCCTTGGTAATAAAACAGGATCTAAAGTACAGAAAAAACAATTACTGTCAAACAGTGTAGCTGTCATTAGTTTAGTGTTGAAGGTTGTTGGGCCTTTATTGAAGACTTTGTAATGGAGCATATACAAAAACAGGTACTCGTTCCAATGGATAAATACAAACGACTCTTGAAAAATCATGCGAGTCCACTGAGTGGTGGGAAAATGGATACGTCATCAGATGTCAATGACAGTCATTTGAATCATCCTACCACCATTGATGATGAATCAGAACCCATGGATGCAGACTTGATTCTGAGCGTGCTCCCTAAACCTTACAGACAGAGAGGTGCTGCTTTATTGAGACACATACAAAATGATCCCGACCAAAGACTGTCTTGGAATCGGAAAGGTGTACTCATCTACCAGGGTCAAGTCATTCAAGGGAGTCATATTGCAGACTTACTCAAGGACTCCCAGTATCTGTATAAACGTTTTCAACCCAAGGGACTGACTGAATTCTATCAGGCCTTAAAAGACATCAGTGTGCCTCAAGGACTAATTGGCAACAGACAACGGCTGGAAGGGGACATGATTTCCAAAGCACCAGAAATGACACTGAGGTCTAAACCTCCGGGAATACCAGTTCAACAGAGGAAAAACAAGAAGCCTAAACAGACATTTAAATGTATTTCTTTATGAATTTATGTATGTGTGTTTGTAAAGTGGACTATGGTTTGCTCCTAACCTATAGTTCTACTAATATGAACGGAGCTATTAAACAAATGAAATTGTATATCTTGTTGTTTTCATAACAGAACACAGTGCCATACCTCCCAACCGTCCTTCTCCGATAGGGGACTTCTGTGGGCTAGCGCAATTTCAGTGTTTTTTATGTTTATTTTTAAAGTACAATATCACCATGCTAATAACTGGACAGGTAACAGGTTACATCGAGATCCCTTAAGGGGAAACATATAGTGATGGACATACAGCTATATATATTCTCTACATTTAGTGTGAATATTCATGATGATGATTCTATCAGAATGTTGCGGGCCTGATCCACCTTCAACAGCTGTGGTTCTTCAGCATACACGAGACAGCTCACTGTTTCAGGAAGGGGTTTACTGAACTGAATTTGTAGACATATGTTCCCACATTTTATCTGATCCAGAAATTCTCGTCCATAGTAGGGTTCCAGGGTGAACTGGAACAGGGCATACCCTTTATTGAACATATCTCTCGTCATGTTGGGGGTTGAAGAAGGGTGTCTGGGGTCAAAGAGACCTTGGAAGGCCGGTACAATGTGTCCATCTGTGATTTTAAGAGGTTGTGCTGGAAGAGATTCTCCATTGACATACAGTCCTACAGTGGTTAGGTCAAAAAGTTGAAAGAAGAAGGGGTTCTGCTCATAGTCACCATTCAGTGCCTTTGAGGATAGGAGACATATCACCACTTTGTTTGGACAACAGTTCTGAAATATTTGGTCCCAAGTAAAACTGAGTTGTCCTTGAGGGATGGAGGCTACTCGGAGATCTGTTTTGATGTAGGGGTACACTTCATTTTCTGTGGCCAAGATGTGAGCATGTCCTGTGATGATAGAAGCGGTGGGTCGTATCTTACAAAGTCGGAGATAGACATCTTCCAGTATAATCTTGAATTTCTTATTGCTCACACCACTGATGATAGTAAACTCAGGTTTACTCGGATAGAGTTTAATTTGCATATTGACTCCATTGATGAGAAACTTGTCACATTCCATGACATCTTCGTAGAGAGGTCCACACATGTCAACTGACTTGCTGAGCTCTGTATGAGAACCTCTTGAAAGCAGTCCTCCATTGGTCCCACTATATGAATCAGTACTGTTGACATCCTCAACGTCCCTGTAGAAAAGTTGACTGGTACAGTAAGCTTCTTCCCCTGTGGTGCCTGTTCTCATAAGAAGTTTCAAATAGCTTTTATATGGATAGAGATGGGTGGCTGAGGTCACCAGTTTTCCATTTAGGGTGATGTCTACTTGAGACCACAAGGATTGTAGCCATAGGTTCGCTGGAGCAACATGTTCCTTCTGTACCAGAGATGTGCCATCTGTGTGCATAATTTTTCGCTGTGACATGCAGGGTGGTTCGTTTCAAGTCTGTATAATCCATATTCTGACCACTAATGTTGAATTCAACAGGGCTGCTATCGGTGGTGATTTGAGAAGTCGGTCTCATTTCCAAAATTATACATTTTATCTATCCCAGTCATGAAGGAAGGTCAGGTAAACACATCCAGCTCACTGATAGAGCTCGATTTAAAAGGGGCTGATAGGTTATTGCAAGACATGATGATGATCACAAAATGGAGCCTGGTAGAAAAGCGTGTGCACTGTACAACAGCTTCTGCTAGACTGGCAGATTTTGTGTTAGAGTACCACTTATATATGGATGAGTTTATTTTCTTCTTTTCGTCAGTTTGTCCAGGTTATCTGGACATCTATTATTTTTATTATTATTTGGTTTTTTTCTCCTCATCTTCTTCTGTTTGGTTTTCGTGTTTTTCTTCTTTGTTTTCCTTGTGACCCCTATACCTTGTTGATGTGTTTTCTTCATACGTGCCTTAGACTGTTGAACCACTTGCTGGGTGGGAGACGTGAGAGCAAACTTGTCTGTAGAAGGGGGGTAGGTCTATCTTAACCCCTTGTTTCTCATAATAGATCACATAATCATCCACGTTATTAAAGGGATTGGGATATCCTTTAGCGTTCAAATAGTAATATTTCGGTCCATTTCTTAGGATCGTCCAAATAGGGTCTCCAGTATCTTCTGTTCATTTTCTTATTCAGAATGAATACTGACTCTAACACAGTGGTTTCAGATGAAGTGTCACTATCACTGGTCCCGTGATAAATGAAGCTAAATCACCGTTCCTGTCCTTTATATAGAGGTCTACATTCTGTACATCTTTCATTTGACGGGTACATAATGGCACTGAGGAAAAACGAATGTCAGTTCTCTTTTGTTTCCAATCAAACAAACATGTCTCAACACAGGTAACTCCGAATCACCCACATGGGAGGTGTCACAGAGTGATGAACAGATGTAGATATCCTAATATTCTGATTTCTCTTTAGCAGTCCAGTTACATAAGGTAATGTCAGTCAGTCCTACGAGCCAATGGTTGTCCAAGTGAAGGGGTTTATTCAAGTTGACATTAAACTGATAGGGTTTATTATCAGGATAAAAGGTCTCCTTACTATCCGTACTTCGTACTGTCAAATACTTATCCATGTTTAGATTTAATCTTGGGGTTGGGAAGGAGATATCCCAAACTCGAACTGAGAAGTGCGGTCCAGAGATTGGAGTTTCCCCGGTCTAAGGACAAATTGACAATACACGTAATGACTACAATGTAAATAATGATGATTTGAGAGAAAAAGACTATACTCATGATCAGGGTCTTCAACCACTGCTTGTAGCTCTGATGAATAAAAAGCACCTTCGATGGGATCGCCACCCCAATCTTTCAGCTTGTACATGTCATTGTCTTGTGACCAGTATCTTCTTCTTACTGTAAAGATTTCGCCAGACCATTTCTCTTGATACTCTCTGTCAAACGTTCTCTTTAGGTGACTCACTCTGACTTTATCACCCACCTTGAAGGTGAACTTCTTTTTTACTCTGTTTCATTTTTGGGGGTTTAATCAAATACTGAGAGAGTCTCACTTCATTTTCATTTTTCTCAGTCACACTCGCAGGAGACTGTCCTAACATTCTGTGTTTGGTATGGTTGTAACTCTTGACTACATCTGGTAAGATATCCACATATCTGTATTTAAAGTGTTTCAACATGTATCGGTACAGTCTCATTTTAATGGTTTTAATCACTCTCTCAGCATAAGGAGCCTTGGTTTCATTCAGTGTAAATAGTTGGGTTATCTTGTGTTTTTCAAAAGGCTTTTACCCACCGATTCTTAAATTCTGAACCCATGTCAGATTGAAAAAGTTTAGGTTTTCGGGTGTTGGTTTTCCATAAGTTGGTCAATGCTTTCACTACTTCTTGACCCTTTGTAGACATGAGTGGAAGTACCCACAAATAACGTGAAAATAGATCTATGATGACTAAGAGGTATTTGACCCCATCATTGTACTTTGCTAGTGAAACCATGTCCATGAGATCGGACTGCCAATGACTGTCTAAACCTTCTACCACATAGTGCCCTCTTGGAAACGTTCTTCTGACTTGATGAGTCATAGTATAGTTCTCCTGACCTTTGAGCCATTTCTTGATTCGATGTAAACCAATTTTAAACTGACCCTCTGCTTTCACGGCATCGTACAATTTCTTGGGTCCAGCATAACTACCAGGATGTTCTGGATCATAATAGATCCTATTCAAATAGTCTTCCCAAGGTGCCATCTTAAACACAACTGTACATGACTCACATGCATCATGCTATTTAAGCAAAACCCAAGACAAAAGTACAATGCAATATTTTATTCACAAAAGACAATATTCAAAACATCAACTTTTCACGGACGTGCATTAACGTTTTTCCCAACTTGTTTTCCCCCGGCCATTTCCAGGGTTTGTCAATATCAGGATGGGATACATCAATTCCTATTCCCCATCTTTTATCAAAGGGGCTAGCTTCAGCTAACGGCTTAGGGTAGGATTGAATCAATACGTGTTTCAAATCATTGTTCTGGGAAAATTTAGCCATTACAGCCTTAGTCATCACATTAAGACAGACAGTGTCCCACGCTTTCTGGGTGAAGCCTTTCACACATCTCCCAAGATGCTTTTGCTTTGCTGGCAAAGTCTCTTAGAAAATACATGTTGCCCTGTCCAAATCTCCAAAGTACAATGCTTTAGAGTACATGTAACACTGTTCCATACAATTAAATGTAACACCATCCAAAGTAAACACAGCTGGATAAAAGTTGCTGAATGGTGACTTGTAACCATAGAAGAATAGTCAGTTACTCCAACATTCATAGTCATTAGGGTTGCAGAAGGAACACTGGAGGTACCCCATTTGATTCTGGTGATCTTCTTGTGCCATACAGGGAACCATGTCCTTTAGTTCTGGCACAAAGTCTGGCATTACATCATAACAGTCTCTCAATTTCTTCCACTGGTCTGGGGACAACATGATACCCTTAGCCGTAGGTACCACTCCCAGTTGTTCATTTTTCTCCCACTGTCGTAGATCCACGCTACCATTTGGATCCAAACTGGCATACACGTTAACCCCTATGTGAACATAGGCTTGATTTCTTCCTTCCCCGACAGCTTCCATCAACTGTATGAATACACTTGGTATTTCTAACCAGTGTTTCAAGGTAAGCACGATGCCTCGCTTGGTTGGGTAGGCCTTGCCACTCGGGTACACTTCGTACTTCCTCACATGAATGTTCAGTACACCATCCCATGTCTTGGCCGTCACAAAGATGTTGTCCCCCAGATGTAAATGACAACGGGGATCCCGTAGTTCTGTCATCTGCTTGTCAGTCTCTAGCCCCAACAATGCCATGGCTTGTGTCTCCCTACACTCCATCAACGCTTTGCAGAAGAGAGAGTAAGCTTGGGGTCCCCGTCTAGGTAACATATCTAACAATTCTCTGACCCGATCGAAGGACATCCGTGGTTTTTCGATAATCTCTGCCTTCATGAGGATGGTAAGGACTTCAAACTGTACCAGTTTGTCCACCACCTCTTCTACACACTGTATAGCTTGCACTAGACCACAACGATTCCTCCTCAGGATATCACGGTGAGCGGCTTCCATTTTCTATCTTCGAGGTAAACGGCTACCAGAACCAATAGAGTCAAAAGCATGTGTGTGTTCTCTCTGGCGACTGAAGTCTGAATGACATGGGGACTGTTCGGGGGCCTTATATTGCCCACTTGAGTCTAAAAATACCCCTGGGAAAGTGGTTTATCCCAAGGTCAGCTCAGTACAAGGTCATGGACACCCCTGTGAAATGAGGTCAGCCAGGTGTTCGATGATGACGTCATTTTTGGCCTATTCCGGCCTGTATACAACAGATAACTAACTGTATATTTCAAATCACGAACAATGAGGGATCTTTTTAATAATATAAGTTCTCATTTAATTATTGCATTTTTAAAGGAATTAGATTTGTTAAATGATTTGTAAATAGATAAATTTTATGATTAGAAGTTTAACTTAATAACTCAGATTGCTAGTGGCTGTACCCTCAAGGGGGGTTAAAGTACTGTAAAATTATTGTCCTCCTGAGAGGGTACGTAAGTCCCAAAACTTTCAAAGTACAATTAAACTTACGAACATTTTAAAGCGTAGTATTTTTGTGATTTTAATTTTGGCTAAGGTTTCCTACAATTACCAGCATCTGAAGGGATGATGTAAATCCAACTAGGGTCCATGCAGGTAGCGAAGGTACTGTAAGTCCCCATGCTCCCTGGTATGGTGATCAGCCTTTAGTTGGTGATCTATAGCCCGGTTATATATTGCATTGTTGTCTATAGTCATATATTTTTATGATAGCGTTCTAGTTTTAAATATGAGCTGTGATATTCTAGTAGTTTTACTGTCCTTCGATGACAGGTTTCTATTATCCCATTTATTTTTCATTGATATGAATTACATTGTTCTCGTCACGATATGGTGGAGATAATGCAGATCTGACGTTAAATCTTAACTCACTCACTCAACGTTGGCAGATGGGTGACGGACTGCTGGGTGTTCATTGAGGGTAGGTTTTACCTGTGCAGTAACGATGGTGTTTACAGACTATTAGGTGAACATTGAGGGTAGGTTTTACCTGTGCAGTAACGATGGTGTTTACAGACTAGTAGGTGAACATCGAGGGTAGGTTTTACCTGTGCAGTAACGATGGTGTTTACAGACTAGTAGGTGAACATTGAGGGTAGGTTTTACCTGTGCAGTAACGATGGTGTTTACAGACTAGTAGGTGAACATTGAGGGTAGGTTTTGTGCAGTAACTGTGCAGTAACGATGGTGTTTACAGACTAGTAGGTGAACATTGAGGGTAGGTTTTACCTGTGCAGTAACGATGGTGTTTACAGACTAGTAGGTGAACATTGAGGGTAGGTTTTACCTGTGCAGTAACGATGGTGTTTACAGACTAGTAGGTGAACATCGAGGGTAGGTTTTACCTGTGCAGTAACGATGGTGTTTACAGACTAGTAGGTGAACATCGAGGGTAGGTTTTACCTGTGCAGTAACGATGGTGTTTACAGACTAGTAGTAGGTGAACATCGAGGGTAGTTTTACCTGTGCAGTAACGATGGTGTTTACAGACTAGTAGGTGAACATCGAGGTAGGTTTTACCTGTGCAGTAACGATGGTGTTTACAGACTAGTAGGTGAACATTGAGGGTAGGTTTTACCTGTGCAGTAACGATGGTGTTTACAGACTAGTAGGTGAACATCGAGGGTAGGTTTTATCTGTGCAGTAACGATGGTGTTTACAGACTAGTAGGTGAACATCGAGGGTAGGTTTTACCTGTGCAGTAACGATGGTGTTTACAGACTAGTAGGTGAACATTGAGGGTGGGTTTTACTTGTGCAGTAACGATGGTGTTTACAGACTAGTAGGTGAACATCGAGGGTAGGTTTTACCTGTGCAGTAACGATGGTGTTTACAGACTAGTAGGTGAACATTGAGGGTAGGTTTTACCTGTGCAGTAACGATGGTGTTTACAGACTAGTAGGTGAACATTTAGCACGAATTGCGTTCAGCAACTCCGATCGTTTGCAGCCGGTACCGTGATGGTGATGGGTGGGATCTGTGGCGATCTCAAACCGAGACATGTGATTCTTCATGGCAACCTGAATGTTTTAAGATACAGGGATGAAGTTTTACGACCAGTTCTGTTGCCATTTATCCAGCAACAACCACGTGGTATTGTCTACCAACACGACAACGCAAGGCCTCATACAGCAAGACTGACAAACGACTTTCTGCATAACCCTAACATCGTTGTCTTGCCGTGACCAGCATGTTCTGGCGAAACAAATCCGATAGACGCGTGTGGAACTACCTAGATGGACATATCAGAAGACTACCAGCGCCACCTGTCACCGCTCAATAACTGGAGTGAGTTAAGATTTTAGTGAGTGAGTGAGTGAGTTTAGTTTTACGCCACACTGAGCAATATTTCAGCTATATGGCGGCTGTCTGTAAATAATCGAGTCTGGACCAGACAATCCAGTCATCAACAGCATGAGCATCGATCTGCGCAATTGGGAACCGATGACATGTGTCAACCAAGTCAGAGAAACTGACCACCCGATCCCGTTAGTCGCCTCTTACGACAAGCATAGTCGCCTTTTATGGCAAGCACATGGGTTGTTGAAGACCTTCACGGGTCAGTTAAGATTTTAAGCCACATGAGACAATATTTCATATTTTATCTCTGGGTATATGTGCATGCCCCCTGTGTGTTGTTGGACTGGCGTTGGTCTGATAAGTCCCTAACGTTCTTAGTAGTCAGAGCATGGGTCATCTTTATCACCGGGTATGTGTGCATGCCCCCTGTGTGTTGTTTGACTGGCGTTGGTCTGATAAGTCCCTAACGTTCTTAGAGTAGGGGTCACATGAGGGGCTTATGTATTTGATGACCAAATATGGTTATTTAAAGTAATATACCAACCGACCATATCATTTGTCACAGAAACAAATATTGATTGATGGACACTGTTTATTGATATGGTGATAAGATTTTAGTCTCTGTAATTTTCATGTCATGTGATGCCCTTATGCGTGTCATGAACTGATGAGGTTGAGGTAGGTCACCTGTCAAAAATACGCTAACCCCCAACCCTAACCCCACCCCTATACAACATTTATGTATACTTTTCTTTTCAAGTTTGGTCAAACATACTGTATTCTTTTTAATGAACACTGGCTTGTTTTTAATTGGTACAAATTCTACAGTCACATTAAGGCTGAACTATTGAAAACATGACTTCTATCTCTCTGAACTGACCGTCGAACAGACATTCTATTTACACATTGAGAGTCTTCGTTGAATCTTTATGCTAAATGATCTGTTGAATCCTTTTTTATTTTGCTGAATCCTTACATGGGATATGAAGTAGCGTAAAATTATTGTCCTCCTGAGAGGGTACTAAAGTCCCAAAACTTCAAAGTCAATTCAAACTTACCAGGATTTTTAAAGCGTAGTATTGTTGTTATTTAATTTTGGCTAACATTTTTTCCACTCGTCACCAGCTGAAGGGATGGTGTAAATCCAACTAGGGCCCATGCAGGTAGCAAAGGTACTGTAAGTCCCCATGGTCCTTGGTTTGGTGATCTACCTTCAGTTGTCGGCGATCTATAGCCAGTTTTTATATTGTATTGTCACGTTCTAATATACTCACTTTGTGTCCAGACATTGCGGCTTCTCAGTGAGGTGTGTTTTCTCCTGTAGCCCCAAGTTTGGAGTGGCTCTCTACGTCTACACCGTGCAAAAGCAGAAAGCCTCAGATATCTCATTCAAGCTGGAGAAGTTGGTTTTGCGATGGAAAACTCAACAACAATTCCTGGATTGTCGTATATGGGGAAACTTCGATGGAATCATGATGGTTCTTTGGCCATTGCTATGTATCCTCACCTAATCAGTTATTTGGATGATAAGGAACAAGTGGTGAATAAAGTCAACCATACGTGGAAGGGACCTAACTTCTTGCCTGTATGGACCAACACATCAATTATGATCTATGAGGCTACACGGAAGTGTAAAGTTGTGCGCATAAGGTTTCTGAAACTATAATAATATAGGTAGAACGCTTGATATATATTCACAATGTACACTGCTGTAATAAGAAAGCTTGACATTTATGATATTATTAATATACTCTTTTAACAAAAAGTGAAACTTGACATAGGAACAATGAGAATTTTAGGAGAATATTTGACACAAACCAACGCATGCTGAATCCCAACAACGGGGAAATGGTTGCCGACGACAAAACGTTTAAACAATAAAGAGTAGAACAAAAACGTAACGTTACACTCACGTTGGTAGTGAATTGCTAAAACGCACCTTTCATGAAATGCACGTGCATCATGAAATTGTGTATCATCCTAGCTGTAATATATGATTGTAGATGTTAAAAGGCCACATCAACGATACTCCAAATGCATTGCTTTAAGCCAATATAGCCCAGACAGACAGAGGATCAACGACACAACGCCATCGGCCGTTTACAAGGCGGTGGCAAGGCAAACAGATGGTCTCAAACCTATGGACCCAGTACAACAATACTGGGACTGTTAATGGCAGACACAAGTCAGGTCGAACAAAAGTTACCACCGCCGCCCAAGATCGCTACGTCCGGTTTAGACGTCTTCGTTCACTCACCACGGGCGCAACATCCACAACAACCCAAATCCCTGGACCGCGCCAAATCTCCAACCAGACAGCACGCAATCGGAAACGGGAAGCCGGATGTTTTGCAACAAGATAAGTTCGACATAACGTCTTGCAACAGCTTCACTGGCCTGAACGTCTACATTGGTGCAGGCAATGAGTGAGATGGCTGCGGGCAAGATGGAGGACAATTTTGTTCTGAGACTCGGTTTCGTCTCAGACGTGCTGATGGACGTTCACGTGTATACAGACGTCGGGACGAACGTAAAGCCGATTACTGTGTACAGCAGGTCGATAGCTTTGGTGGTGTCATGGTGTGGGCAGGTATCCATCATAATGGCCGGACAGCTCTTTGTGCACGTGGCAGGTGCATTGAATGGGATTCACTATAGAGAAGATTTTGCAACGTCACGTCGCTTCCTTCATCAACGTCAACGGTAGATCTTTCCAGCTTGACATTGCTCAACCTCACGTTGCACGTGTTTGCCAGGACTTCCTCCAGCAAAACAACGTGCAGGTGTTCCCATGGCCTTCTCGATCACCCGATTTGTCTCCATTTGAACATCTATGGGTCACACTTGATCGACGCTTGCGCGTACTCCACTACCTCTACAAGAACTGCACGCAGCACGTCAGCAAGAGTTTCAAAACATTCCTCAAGACAGCATTCGGCATCGCCTTTCTTCCATTGGCCACTGCTGCAAAGCTGTTATCGATGCTCATGGTGGTCACACCAGATACTAACATTTCACTCTAACTTTAATAGTCCTCTGTGGTTTTACCGAACACTTTCTGGATAATCATGTCTTAGAAATTTGTAAAGTGATGATTTTACTGTAATTGAGCAATGATGTCATGTTTGAAACAGTTATGCACTCAGTAAATAAACTCCAAAACAGCATATCAATTTCTTTTTTTTAAAGAATATATTTCATCAACATTTTGCATATCAGTGGGCATATTTGGTTTGTAATAGCTTGTTTCTCAGTGACCTGAAATACTGCATAATAATGTACTTTGAAATCCTAACGGTACATGAATCAACATTTGTCAGTACATTCTTCACTGACAAGACCACAATTGTTATATAGTAATTTTTATGCTTGTGGTGTGAATGGTTTGGAGTGAAGACATTAGGTTGCCTACGTTGTAGGTGTCTGGTATGAGAGACCATTTGTTTATATTCATATGCATAAAGAAACAGACCCGCAACGAGGGGAGCGGAAGTGGTGCCCATGCCTACTTTTTGTCGAAATGTTTTACCCCAAAGTTTGACAAATCAATCAGAAAGTGCAGCACTTCACATATATGTCTCGGTTAACTTCAAATGACATTTGCTTTCGTTTTTTAGGTGACTGAGTGAGTAACATCGGTGGTATTTCAGCCATGTCGTAAATAAAACAAGTGATACATCTGTAATATGTAAAGTTAAATTATATTTTAAATTTTTTTCTAAAGGACAGTCAAAACAAGAAAGAACGAGACGTAAATTTAGTATGTCAAGTTGAAACACTTTTAGGAACTTCCTATAGATTGCCAACAACTGAATGTAGATCACCATATTAGGGACAAGTGGGACTTACAGTACATGTGCTAGGACCAGATGATGGTGTTGTGTGCATAATTGAGCTATACGATAAAAAAACTTTTACACTACGATTCAAATCATGGACAATGAAAAATACTGTAAATGAAAAGGGACTGACGTACCCTGTCCGGGGGACAATCATTTTACAGTACTTTTAACTCCCTTGGAAAGGTATATCTCTTCAGTCGTTAGCGATTGTATTCCAGTCTAACAACACATATTCTACGATTACAAACACGTAGTATAAAATAAATCCTTGGATGAAATAGAACTTATATACCTGCTCGGGGAAAAACCTTTTTACGCAACTTCAACACCTTTTGAAGTTATTGCCACGAACAGTCAAAGTTTTAAATTCATTCTATATTCCCCAAAAATATCTCTATTACCAAAAAACAATAATTACATGAACATGTACATTGTTAAAAAGATCATTCGTTGTTTTTACACTGAACTAGTGTGCGCCACATATGTCTGGTAAGCACAAATGTATTGGGACTTACGTACCCAAACAGGAGGACAGTAGTTTTACAATACCTCAAACCTTGAACACAGCCGATAACAATCTCAGCTGTTCATTTAATCTAACAATTATAAACACCATCTATGTACAAACATTTGTCGCAATAAGTCTATTTCTGTTTTAGAAAAAGGAATTCGTAAACGATAATTAACAAGGTTAAAAACATCCTGATCTGTGTTCACATTGAAATGAAATATTAAATTTGACCACTTTCTAAATGACATTGTGCATTCATAGCGTTAGGCCGTGGTAGCCGTGCCAAGTTACATTTACCAGAGGGGTGCACAAAGTCCGTAGCCTAGACTACGAGTTATCCGACTTCCATTTTTGTGGAAGCCACAGTGGTTGAGCCGGTTAGGTTCAATAAGCTCAATAGTAAATGATCTGACCCAATACAAGTTGTAAATCTGCACTGAATTTACAGAGACTGTCCAACACCTTGTCAGTGGATGCCCTTCCTTTGCATAAACAGCATATCTTAAACGACATGATGGCATGGCTCGTTGCTTTTACTACTATGTCTCCGACATGCCTGTGGCTTTGACTCCGAGGTCCATCCATGGTACGACCCTGAACATGTCCAGGGCGTCATGGAAAATGTCCTTTTTGATAAAGCCAATGGATTTATTTATATCATTGAATTTTCTGTCCCTTTTGACAGCAACGTGATTGGCAAGATTCAGGAAAAGCATGATAAATATACGGACCTCGCCTTTGAAATATCTCGCTTGCATCCCAAGTACACTGTCGTCAGGTTCCTCTTTGTTCTCGGTGCGCCTGGTTTGGTACCTCCTGATCTCTTGGCGCAGATCAGGAGAGTGCCCGGGTTCTCCACCGGGAGTACAGCCCTTCTGACACTCTGGGTAATGCAGAAGGCTGCAATGTTTGGGAGCCTTCATATTCTCCGGAAAGTTCTTGGTGGGTTCGACTAGGCAACGTTTCCTTGGAGAAGTCCTCTTCACTGGCTAGGCTGCGTGTAGAGGGGGCAAGGGCCCTGAGCTGATGATGAGCCGTACCAGCCTGACTGTGCCAGGATCACCCGAACCCTCTCTGTTGCATTTCCATCTTTAATCTGAAAAACATAATAATAATGAGAGTATTTATATAGCTCTTCCACTTCCACCACACAAAGGCAATGCTCAAAGCGCTGACAAGTCACAGTTCATGTGTAAAAGACAAATACATGGATTTATGAAACATATTGTTGAATGATGTGTGTTTTTGACGAGTGGCAGAGTTGGTACTGGTTTTAGATCAAGAGGCAGAGAGTTCCAAAGGGTAGCAGCTGCATACTGAATGACTTGATTTGAGTTTACAAGTAGGCATGGACAGGAGAAACTGATCATAGGTAAGTTCTTGGGTATTGTTTTCGAGCAACACTTGAACTTTCGTCCACATATCAAATATGTCAAGAATAAAAGATACTTAAACCTGATTCCAACTTGAAGTTTCAAGTTTATATGTGGACGATGATTAGACAACTACGCCCTTATTCTGAATCGATATTTCTAAATGCGTCCTAAGTACACAGTGGGTCTCACACCACCCACACAGTACACAGTCTCACACCACCCACACAGTACACAGTCTCACACCACCCACACAGTACACAGTCTCACACCACCCACACAGTACACAGTCTCACACCACCCACACAGTGGTTCTCACACCACCCACACAGTACAAAGTAAGTCTCACGTACCCCATACAGTACACAGTCTCACACCACTCACACCACCCACACAGTACAAAGTAAGTCTCACGTACCCCACACAGTACACAGTGAGTCTCACACCACCCACACAGTACAAAGTCTCACACCACCCACACAGTACACAGTCTCACACCACCCACACAGTACACAGTCTCACACCACCCACACAGTACACAGTCTCACACCACCCACACAGTGGTTCTCACACCACCCACACAGTACAAAGTAAGTCTCACGTACCCCATACAGTACACAGTCTCACACCACTCACACCACCCACACAGTACAAAGTAAGTCTCACGTACCCCACACAGTACACAGTGAGTCTCACACCACCCACACAGTACAAAGTCTCACACCACCCACACAGTACACAGTCTCACACCACCCACACAGTACAAAGTAAGTCTCACGTACCCCATACAGTACACAGTCTCACACCACCCACACACACAGTGGTTCTCACACACACCCACACAGTGGGTCTCACACCACCCACACAGTACACAGTGAGTCTCACACCACACAGTACACACTCAGTACACACAGTGGTGAGTCTCACATATCCCAGACAGTACAAAGTAAGTCTCACGTACCCCATACAGTACACAGTCTCACATCACCCGCACAGTACACAGTGGGTCTCACGTACCCCATACAGTACACAGTCTCACACCACCCACACAGTACACAGTGGGTCTCACGTACCCCATACAGTACACAGTCTCTCACCACCCACACAGTACACAGTGGATCTCACGTACCCCATACAGTACACAGTCTCACACCACCTACACAGTTTAGTCTTTCACCACCCACACAGTACACAGTCTCACGTACACTAAACAGTACACAGTCTCACACCACCTACACAGTACAGTCTCACATATCCCACACAGTACACTGTCTTTCACCACCCACACAGTACACAGTGGATCTCACGTACCCCATACAGTACACAGTCTCACACCACCTACACAGTACAGTCTCACATATCCCACACAGTACACTGTCTTTCACCACCCACACAGTACACAGTGGATCTCACGTACCCCATACAGTACACAGTCTCACACCACCTACACAGTACAGTCTCACATATCCCACACAGTACACTGTCTTTCACCACCCACACAGTACACAGTGGATCTCACGTACCCCATACAGTACACAGTCTCACACCACCTACACAGTACAGTCTCACATATCCCACACAGTACACTGTCTTTCACCACCCACACAGTACACAGTGGATCTCACGTACCCCATACAGTACACAGTCTCGCACCACCTACACAGTACAGTCTCACATATCCCGCACAGTACACAGTCTCTCACCACCCACACAGTACACAGTGGATCTCACGTACCCCACACAGTACACAGTCTCACGTACACTAAACAGTACATAGTCTCACACCACCCACACAGTACAGTCTCACACAACCCACACAGTACACAGTCTCACCTATTATATCGATCGACGTTCATGTTGTCAATCACAGGATTTCAAACTGTAAAAGCTAAATTTAGGAAGGGTTACTTTTTTCCTGCATAGACACACGGTCTCGATGAGGAGTTATCTAAATCAAATTGAACCATATATATTTAATACTTCTTCCATAAAATATGTATTTGGAATTAAATCATACATAATATTGAATGGCAAAACATATGTCGAAAGGCGAAAACTGAAGCTAGTAGTTATATAGTTTTGTGAACAACATATTCCCTGTTTCAGCCTCGACTGACCCGAGCCCGAGCACCACGGTTCCACCAACGCCAGTGACGACACAAGACTCTGATCTACCAGCAGGCAGCCTTATATCTTATTGCCCTAATAAATACCAAACAACATTTGTACTGACATTATCAACTTGTAAAGTTCAACAAACATCATCACTCTCCACACCTACACAACTATTGCTACAACTTCTGGTTCTAACAGAAAGTTCTGTATTAAACACACCATCCATAATTCCAGAAACCACAAGTTGACATTCCCGCCATGTTGTATTGTTGTCAGCCATGATGGAATTGTTTAAATGATGTAGCAATGTCCGAGTCACGTATCAACATGATGAAGACATTGTAGATGTGTGACAAAGATGTCTGATGTACACAGTTTACTTTGTGTTGCAGCGACTCCATCACCAGCCACAGACCGCGACCTCTACTCCGCCAGCGAGGACGGTGACCTGGAGAGAGTGAAGCGGATCCTGGCAGCGGGTCACGTGGACATCAACACGAGAGGAGGAGGATACAGCAGCTATACACCGGTGATGGCGGCAGCACTGAGGGGACACAGAGATGTGGTGTAGCTCCTGGTGGGTAGAGGGGCTGATATGTCACTAATGGACAGGCGCGGTAGGAACGTCCTTCACTGGGCCTGTTTGGGTGGAGACCTGGAGATCGTGAAGCTGATCCTGTCCCTGAACGTGGTGGACATCAACGCCAGGGGCAACAGCGGCCGATTACGCGAGACGCTTTGGACATCAGCGAGTGGTGGATCTCCTGGTGTCACGTGGTGGACACTGAAGTCGGTGTCGGTGTGGACAGCGACGGAGCACGTGCCGTTACTGACACTGACGAGGTGTGTGCCGTCCACGTTGTCGTGTGTCACAATTTACGTGATTTCCTTTTACTTTGTGAATATAAATAAAACTTGTTGAAAGTATTTTCAGACATTTTGTCATTTGTTGTGTTTGGAACCTCGCGTGATCAGGTAAGAATATTGTGAAGTGAGTGTAATCATAAACGGTGAGTGATTGGACGTACACGCCGCCCGTCTTTAGATTATTCTGTGTTAATTTTGTTCCGAGAATATCGCGAATTGTTAAACAGACAACAACAAACTGTTTGTTTACATGTCGCTGCACTCTGTGACCTCAGACTGAGCCGAGATTCACCCAGATGACGTAAATAGAGGAAACATCTCTTGCACCACGAACTGCTCAAACTGAAAAGTAGCATGCCATAATGACGTCATCCAACCTCAAACCACAAAAGCCTCACACCCGTCTGGGAGGTCATCAAATCACATAAGTGTTGTGTACCGAATGAAATAAACGGAACAGTCACTGGAAGATTGATGATACGGTTAAACCTGATTGTGCAAGGTGGATGTTCACCATTGATGTTAGTATTGGACAGTTCTGTAAATATGAACTGAGAGGTGCCTATGTCACAGACTGTTCTACCACCAGTGGTTACATCACTGAATTGGCTCGATTGTTTACAAACTGCCGCCATATTGCTTGAATATTGCAGAATGCGGCGTTAAGCAACATCCAAACAACATACTACTTACCATCTTAAATTGAGGCTCTACTAGATCCGATCCCATATATTCCACAAATGTGGCGAACCCCTCATTGAGCCATAAGTCGTCCCACCATTTCGGTGTCACCAGGTTCCCGAACCACTGAAAGAGAGTGAATACAGTTATACGCAACCTTTAGCAATATTCCAGCAATTTCAGGCAGGTGCTCCCTTCAATGCTCCTTGTGATGGTCAATGGACCACTACCACCACCTGCAGGTGGACCAGTGTTACTGTCCTCCTTGTGATGGTCAATGGTCCACTACCACCACCTGCAGGTGGACCAGTGTTACTGTCCTCCTTGTGATGGTCCATGGACCACTACCACCACTTGCAGGTGGACCAGTGTTAGACGACTGACACCCACATCTAAATGAGCATCATCAACCTGAGTTTATACCTGGCCAAACCACTTGCAACATTTAGACAGATATATATAAATCAACAGCAGAGTTTTACCTGGGACAAAATTAACAGTAAGTAATCAAGTGTTTACCTGGAACAAAATGAACAGTAAGTAATCAAGTGTTCACCTGGCGACATCTTCTATACCTGATGTGCCAGTTCATGGGCAATTGCCACCAAGACCTGTTGTTTAGCATAGTTGTTGGTGACAGCCTCCTTGTACAGCAGCAGACTTTCACGGTACGTGATCATCCCCCAGTTTTCCATGGCGCCCATTGCAAAGTCGGGGATCGCGATCATGTCTGGAACACGCATCAAGGCAAACTGTCCATCGTCTGTGATCTAGCTTCAACACAACAACATGAACCAGAGACCTTGCACCATTCCTGGCTATTGTTTCAGTCCTTTCAAAAACGTTTCAGGGGGATATGTGATGTTTAGGTTTAGGAATATATACTATCCCAAAAAAGAAACAATAGGCGATTTGTATTTTCTAATATCTATTAATTACCTATTGTGGTCAAACAATCGTCAAAATATGAAACAAAAGTGTTGATAACATGATTTTACACAATTGCAAAAGTTAAAAATCGACGTGACCTGAAAATGTTGATTTTGATGAGAATTCCTACAAGGATTAAAAAGGCATCGTCACAACGCAACAGAAATCACCTTCCAGTTGAAATTGTGCAGCAAAGAGCATGCACTGTCTGGCCATAAAAATTCAGATTACTTTCGGAAATTGGCATTCGTTTTGAAGGAGTTTCAAGATCAAATGACTACATACGCTACTTGTTTGAGTGGCATTTTAGAAGTTGAGACGTACAATATAGAACAAGTTTTATGGATAACAACTTCTTTATTTCGTGAGTGCGACAGATTCTTGTACCGTTGTCATCACTCTTGCTTGACAACGGTACAGGAATCTGTACCGAAACGTCGCACTCACGAAATAAAGAAGTTGTTATCCATAAAACTTGTTCTATATTGTACATACGCTACGTCTTGACGCTGCGACACGGAACATCGCCATTGAAAGAATCCGCGCTGGAGATTACTAATCTTCTGTTTCCAGGCGTCTGAATGTTAGTCTGAGCACGATATTACGGCTTGCAGCTCGTTACAACCAAACGGGTATAACAAATGACCGTCCTCGTACAGATCGGTACATCCGGGTACTACATATGTTTGTTTGTTTATTTCTTTGATAGGCCAACGGCCAACATGACAAATACATCACACATACTTTCAAAAGCGATTGCCAACATTTGCCTCCCCCCTCCCCCAACCCAACCCAACCCACTTGCAAAGACCTTCGTGACAGAAAAAAGCACTAGGAAGGAAATAAACATTCATGGATAATTCAGATTATAGTTTTGCTTTACCTGAAATATATGATAAACAAATTTGGCTAAGTTGAAGGTTAATACTTCAACTTCAGTCAATTTCTGTTGTAACCAGATAAAACTATATCCATAGTGAAACAACAAATCTCTAATGAGAGTAACCCATGTCGTATATGCTGGATTCTGTCGAGCATTGTCGACTAGAGCCCTATATATAATGTTTATATATCGGTTTCCGTCACTGGTGATAATCTTAATCCAATATTTCACAATGCGTACCAATCTAATAGTAATCAATGGCAGTACGCCCATTTCACCATAGACAAAAGCTGATCGTACTGCCACGGGTGAGAGCACAGCAGCCAGGGTGCCTGGACTTAAGAGGATATCCGGTCAAAATGTACGGAACAGGTTGAGAGAGATTGGACTGAGAGCCAGGAGATCCGACGTCGGGACCATGCTACGTGGTCACCATCGCGCTCAGCGTCTCCTTTATCTAAAAGTATCGACTTGGTTGTACATACAGTACCTTCTTCTGAACTGATGCAAAAATTGATGAATTATTTAGGTACAGGGGAATATATGATGAATTGTTTAGGTACAGAGGAATATAGGATGAATTGTTTAGGTACATGGGAATATATGATGAATTATTTAGGTACATGGGATATAGGATGAATTATTTAGGTACAGGGGAATATTTGATGAATTATTTAGGTAAAGGGAAATATATGATGAATTGTTTACTTACAGGGGAGCATATGATGATTTGTTTAATTACAGGGGAATATATGATGAATTGTTTACGTTCTGGGGAATATACGATTAATTGTTTAGGTTCAGTGGAATATATGATGAATTGTTTAGGCACATAGGATATGTGATGACTTGTTTAGATAGGGGGGTTGTATCATACCTGTTTAGATTAGGGTTATGTGTGATTCCTTGTCAAGCAGGAGGGTAACATGTAGTGGTATACACAGTCTTGAACCGTTGTCAAGCAGGTAACATGTAGTGGTATACACAGTCTTGAACCGTTGTCAAGCAGGTAACATGTAGTGGTATACACAGTCTTGAACCGCTGTCAAGCAGGTAACATGTAGTGGTATACACAGTCTTGAACCGCTGTCAAGCAGGTAACATGTAGTGGTATACACAGTCTTGAACCGTTGTCAAGCAGGTAACATGTAGTGGTATACACAGTCTTGAACCGTTGTCAAGCAGGAGAGTAACATGTAGTGGTATACACAGTCTTGAACCGTTGTCAAGCAGGTAACATGTAGTGGTATACACAGTCTTGAACCGTTATCAAGCAGGAGTGTAACATGTAGTGGGATACACAGTCTTGAACCATTGTCAAGCAGGTAACATGTAGTGGTATACACAGTCTTGAACCGTTGTCAAGCAGGTAACATGTAGTGGTATACACAGTCTTGAACCGTTATCAAGCAGGAGTGTAACATGTAGTGGGATACACAGTCTTGAACCGTTGTCAAGCAGGTAACATGTAGTGGTATACACAGTCTTGAACCGTTATCAAGCAGGAGTGTAACATGTAGTGGTATACACAGTCTTGAACCGTTGTCAAGCAGGTAACATGTAGTGGTATACACAGTCTTGAACCGTTATCAAGCAGGAGTGTAACATGTAGTGGTATACACGGTCTTGAACCGTTGTCAAGCAGGAGGGTAACATGTAGTGGTATACACAGTCTTGAACCGCTGTCAAGCAGGTAACATGTAGTGGTATACACAGTCTTGAACCGCTGTCAAGCAGGTAACATGTAGTGGTATACACAGTCTTGAACCGTTGTCAAGCAGGTAACATGTAGTGGTATACACAGTCTTGAACCGTTGTCAAGCAGGTAACATGTAGTGGTATACACATTCTTGAACCGTTATCAAGCAGGTAACATGTAGTGGTATACACGGTCTTGAACCGTTGTCAAGCAGGTAATATGTAGTGGTATACACAGTCTTGAACTGTTGTCAAGCAGAAGGGTAACATGTAGTGGAATGCACAGTCTTGAACCGTTGTCAAGCAGGAGGGTAACATGTAGTGGAATGCACAGTCTTGAACCGTTGTCAAGCAGGAGGGTAACATGTGGTGGTATACAGTTTTGAACCGTTGTCAAGCAGGAGGGTAACATGTAGTGGGATACACAGTCTTGAACCGTTGTCAAGCAGGTAACATGTAGTGGTATACACAGTCTTGAACCGTTATCAAGCAGGAGTGTAACATGTAGTGGTATACACAGTCTTGAACCGTTGTCAAGCAGGTAACATGTAGTGGTATACACAGTCTTGAACCGTTATCAAGCAGGAGTGTAACATGTAGTGGTATACACGGTCTTGAACCGTTGTCAAGCAGGAGGGTAACATGTAGTGGTATACACAGTCTTGAACCGCTGTCAAGCAGGTAACATGTAGTGGTATACACAGTCTTGAACCGCTGTCAAGCAGGTAACATGTAGTGGTATACACAGTCTTGAACCGTTGTCAAGCAGGTAACATGTAGTGGTATACACAGTCTTGAACCGTTGTCAAGCAGGTAACATGTAGTGGTATACACATTCTTGAACCGTTATCAAGCAGGTAACATGTAGTGGTATACACGGTCTTGAACCGTTGTCAAGCAGGTAATATGTAGTGGTATACACAGTCTTGAACTGTTGTCAAGCAGAAGGGTAACATGTAGTGGAATGCACAGTCTTGAACCGTTGTCAAGCAGGAGGGTAACATGTAGTGGAATGCACAGTCTTGAACCGTTGTCAAGCAGGAGGGTAACATGTGGTGGTATACAGTTTTGAACCGTTGTCAAGCAGGAGGGTAACATGTAGTGGGATACACAGTCTTGAACCGTTGTCAAGCAGGAGGGTAACATGTGGTGGGACACACAGTCTTGAACCGTTGTCAAGCAGGAGGGTAACATGTGGTGGGACACACAGTCTTGATCCGTTGTCAAGCAGGAGGGTAACATGTAGTGGTATACACAGTCTCGAACCGTTGTCAAGCAGGTAACATGTAGTGGGACACACAGTCTTGAACCGCTGTCAAGCAGGTAACATGTAGTGGTCTACACAGTCTTGAACCATTGTCAAGCAGGAGGGTAACATGTAGTGGGATACACAGTCTTGAACCGTTGTCAAGCAGGAGGGTAACATGTAGTGGTCTACACAGTCTTGAACCGTTGTCAAGCAGGAGGGTAACATGTAGTGGGACACACAGTCTTGAACCATTGTCAAGCAGGTAACATGTAGTGGTATACACAGTCTTGATCCGTTGTCAAGCAGGAGGGTAACATGTGGTGGGACACACAGTCTTGAACCGTTGTCAAGCAGGAGGGTAACATGTGGTGGGACACACAGTCTTGATCCGTTGTCAAGCAGGAGGGTAACATGTAGTGGTATACACAGTCTCGAACCGTTGTCAAGCAGGTAACATGTAGTGGGACACACAGTCTTGAACCGCTGTCAAGCAGGTAACATGTAGTGGGACACACAGTCTTGAACCATTGTCAAGCAGGTAACATGTAGTGGGACACACAGTCTTGAACCGCTGTCAAGCAGGTAACATGTAGTGGGACACACAGTCTTGAACCGCTGTCAAGCAGGTAACATGTAGTGGGACACACAGTCTCGAACCGTTGTCAAGCAGGTAACATGTAGTGGGACACACAGTCTTGAACCGCTGTCAAGCAGGTAACATGTAGTGGGACACACAGTCTTGAACCGCTGTCAAGCAGGTAACATGTAGTGGGACACACAGTCTTGAACCGCTGTCAAGCAGGTAACATGTAGTGGGACACACAGTCTCGAACCGTTGTCAAGCAGGTAACATGTAGTGGGACACACAGTCTTGAACCGCTGTCAAGCAGGTAACATGTAGTGGGACACACAGTCTTGAACCGTTGTCAAGCAGGTAACATGTAGTGGGACACACAGTCTTGAACCGTTGTCAAGCAGGTAACATGTAGTGGTATACACAGTCTTGAACCGTTGTCAAGCAGGAGGGTAACATGTAGTGGGATACACAGTCTTGAACCGTTGTCAAGCAGGAGGGTAACATGTAGTGGGATACACAGTCTTGAACCGTTGTCAAGCAGGAGGGTAACATGTAGTGGGATACACAGTCTTGAACCGTTGTCAAGCAGGTAACATGTAGTGGTCTACACAGTCTTGAACCATTGTCAAGCAGGAGGGTAACATGTAGTGGGACACACAGTCTTGAACCGTTGTCAAGCAGGAGGGTAACATGTAGTGGGATACACAGTCTTGAACCGTTGTCAAGCAGGAGGGTAACATGTAGTGGGACACACAGTCTTGAACCGTTGTCAAGCAGGAGGGTAACATGTAGTGGGATACACAGTCTTGAACCGTTGTCAAGCAGGAGGGTAACATGTAGTGGGATACACAGTCTTGATCCGTTGTCAAGCAGGAGGGTAACATGTAGTGGGATACACAGTCTTGAACCGTTGTCAAGCAGGTAACATGTAGTGGTCTACACAGTCTTGAACCATTGTCAAGCAGGAGGGTAACATGTAGTGGGACACACAGTCTTGAACCGTTGTCAAGCAGGAGGGTAACATGTAGTGGGATACACAGTCTTGATCCGTTGTCAAGCAGGAGGGTAACATGTAGTGGTATACACGGTCTTGAACCGTTGTCAAGCAGGAGGGTAACATGTAGTGGGATACACAGTCTTGAACCGTTGTCAAGCAGGAGGGTAACATGTAGTGGGATACACAGTCTTGATCCGTTGTCAAGCAGGAGGGTAACATGTAGTGGTATACACGGTCTTGAACCGTTGTCAAGCAGGAGGGTAACATGTAGTGGGACACACAGTCTTGAACCGTTGTCAAGCAGGAGGGTAACATGTAGTGGTATACACAGTCTTGAACCATTGTCAAGCAGGAGGGTAACATGTAGTGGTATACACAGTCTTGAACCGTTGTCAAGCAGGAGGGTAACATGTAGTGGGATACACAGTCTTGAACCGTTGTCAAGCAGGTAACATGTAGTGGTCTACACAGTCTTGAACCGTTGTCAAGCAGGAGGGTAACATGTAGTGGGATACACAGTCTTGAACCGTTGTCAAGCAGGTAACATGTAGTGGTCTACACAGTCTTGAACCATTGTCAAGCAGGAGGGTAACATGTAGTGGGATACACAGTCTTGAACCGTTGTCAAGCAGGAGGGTAACATGTAGTGGGATACACAGTCTTGATCCGTTGTCAAGCATGACTGACTCTACAAGCGTCAGATACGTGTCTCCATGACGCTGTCACACAGTGCACCTTGTAGAGGAGGAATTCATTAAAACAACAATAGTAGTCACATGACAACTCAACACAGTCATGTCAGTAGTCATATGACAACTCAACACAGTCATGTCAGTAGTCACATGACAACACGATGCAGTCATGTCAGTATTCACATGAGAACACGATACAGTCATGTCAGTAGTCATATGACAACAAGATACAATTGGCCGTGTTTCCATTCCCGATGTGCCAGTTTAACGGGTGGGCTGTGTACAGTGCTCCTCAAATGAGAACATTTTCTTTTGATTTTAGTTATGCAATTGCCTTGACATTAATGTAACATCAAAAGTTGGCCAATGTCGAATGTAGTCCGTGGTATTAGCCTCTGGTTTACAAGGCCCAACATAAGAATACCGATAGACCAACCTGGTGTCGCTGGGCTGACTGCGGCAGTACACGGAAGATTCAATGAATCATTATATTCCGGTTATGCTTCGTGTTGAAGTGATGTTACCATTTCCTTGCCTCTTGTCATTAATGTAACACACAACTTAATTGGATCATAAGCTTGATAAAGCAAACCTCACGTAGGCACACAGGAATTACTTGACGGAGTTTGCTGACATATAAAATGAATAGGCATAATAAATATGGATTCCACACGTTTGCATACACCAGGAGTGATTTGTGTGGGTAGAACATAACTGGTTTGAACTTGGTAAGAACAACTAGGCAGGTTGGGAGTTCTTCTAACACCTTTAATGTTGGAGTGTTGAAGTTCTGTGAAAGTAACACTGGTCCACCTGCAGGTGGTGGTAGTGGACCATGGACCATCATAAGGAGGACAGTAACACTGGTCCACCTGCAGGTGGTGGTAGTGGTCCATGGACCATCACAAGGAGCATTGAAGGGAGCACCTGCCTGAAATTGCTGGAATATTGCTAAAGGTTGCGTATAACTGTATTCACTCTCTTTCAGTGGTTCGGGAACCTGGTGACACCGAAATGGTGGGACGACTTATGGCTCAATGAGGGGTTCGCCACATTTGTGGAATATATGGGATCGAATCTAGTAGAGCCACAATTTAAGATGGTAAGTAGTATGTTGTTTGGATGTTGCTTAACGCCGCATTCTGCAATATTCAAGCAATATGGCGGCAGTTTGTAAACAATCGAGCCAATTCAGTGATGTAACCACTGGTGGTAGAACAGTCTGTGAAATAGGCACCTCTCAGTTCATATTTACAGAACTGTCCAATACTGAAACAGTCACTAACATCAATGGTGAACATCCACCTTGCACAATCAGGTTTAACCGTATCATCAATCTTCCAGTGACTGTTCCGTTTATTTCATTCGGTACACAACACTTATGTGATTTGATGACCTCCCAGACGGGTGTGAGGCTTTTGTGATTTGAGGTTGGATGACGTCGTTATGGCATGCTACTTTTCAGTTTGAGCAGTTCGTGGTGCTAGAGATGTTTCCTCTATTTACGTCATCTGGGTGAATCTCGGCTCAGTCTGAGGTCACAGAGTGCAGCGACATGTAAACAAACAGTTTGTTGTTGTCTGTTTAACAATTCGCGATATTCTCGGAACAAAATTAACACAGAATAATCTAAAGACGGGCGACGTGTACGTCCAATCACTCACCGTTTATGTTTACACTCACTTCACAATATTCTTACCTGATCACGCGAGGTTCCAAACACAACGAATGACAAAATGTCTGAAAATACTTTCAACAAGTTTTATTTATATTCACAAAGTAAAAGGAAATCACGTAAATTGTGACACACGACAACGTGGACGGCACACACCTCGTCAGTGTCAGTAACGGCACGTGCTCCGTCGCTGTCCACACCGACACCGACTTCAGTGTCCACCACGTGACACCAGGAGATCCACCACTCGCTGATGTCCAAAGCGTCTCGCGTAGTCGGCCGCTGTTGCCCCTGGCGTTGATGTCCACCACGTTCAGGGACAGGATCAGCTTCACGATCTCCAGGTCTCCACCCAAACAGGCCCAGTGAAGGACGTTCCTACCGCGCCTGTCCATTAGTGACATATCAGCCCCTCTACCCACCAGGAGCTACACCACATCTCTGTGTCCCCTCAGTGCTGCCGCCATCACCGGTGTATAGCTGCTGTATCCTCCTCCTCTCGTGTTGATGCCCACGTGACCCGCTGCCAGGATCCGCTTCACTCTCTCCAGGTCACCGTCCTCGCTGGCGGAGTAGAGGTCGCGGTCTGTGGCTGGTGATGGAGTCGCTGCAACACAAAGTAAACTGTGTACATCAGACATCTTTGTCACACATCTACAATGTCTTCATCATGTTGATACGTGACTCGGACATTGCTACATCATTTAAACAATTCCATCATGGCTGACAACAATACAACATGGCGGGAATGTCAACTTGTGGTTTCTGGAATTATGGATGGTGTGTTTAATACAGAACTTTCTGTTAGAACCAGAAGTTGTAGCAATAGTTGTGTACGTGTGGAGAGTGATGATGTTTGTTGAACTTTACAAGTTGATAATGTCAGTACAAATGTTGTTTGGTATTTATTAGGGCAATAAGATATAAGGCTGCCTGCTGGTAGATCAGAGTCTTGTGTCGTCACTGGCGTTGGTGGAACCGTGGTGCTCGGGCTCGGGTCAGTCGAGGCTGAAACAGGGAATATGTTGTTCACAAAACTATATAACTACTAGCTTCAGTTTTCGCCTTTCGACATATGTTTTGCCATTCAATATTATGTATGATTTAATTCCAAATACATATTTTATGGAAGAAGTATTAAATATACATGGTTCAATTTGATTTAGATAACTCTTCATCGAGACCGCGTGTCTATGCAGGAAAAAAGTAACCCTTCCTAAATTTAGCTTTTACAGTTTGACATCCTGTGATTGACAACATGAACTTCGATCGATATAATAGGTGAGACTGTGTACTGTGTGGGTTGTGTGAGACTGTGTACTGTATGGGGTACGTGAGACTTACTTTGTACTGTGTGGGTGGTGTGAGACTCACTGTGTACTGTGTGGGTGGTGTAAGACTGTGTACTGTGTCGGTGGTGTGAGAACCACTGTGTACTGTGTGGGTGGTGTGAGACTAACTGTGTACTGTGTGGGTGGTGTGAGACTCACTGTGTACTGTGTGGGTGGTGTGAGACTCACTGTGTACTGTGTGGGTGGTGTAAGACTGTGTACTGTGTGGGTGGTGTGAGAACCACTGTGTACTGTGTGGGTGGTGTGAGACTGTGTACTGTGTGGGTGGTGTGAGACTGTGTACTGTGTGGGTGGTGTGAGACTCACTGTGTACTGTGTGGGTGGTGTAAGACTGTGTACTGTGTGGGTGGTGTGAGAACCACTGTGTACTGTGTGGGTGGTGTGAGACTGTGTACTGTGTGGGTGGTGTGAGACTGTGTACTGTGTGGGTGGTGTGAGACTGTGTACTGTGTCGGTGGTGTGAGAACCACTGTGTACTGTGTGGGTGGTGTGAGACTAACTGTGTACTGTGTGGGTGGTGTGAGACTCACTGTGTACTGTGTGGGTGGTGTGAGACTCACTGTGTACTGTGTGGGTGGTGTAAGACTGTGTACTGTGTGGGTGGTGTGAGAACCACTGTGTACTGTGTGGGTGGTGTGAGACTGTGTACTGTGTGGGTGGTGTGAGACTGTGTACTGTGTGGGTGGTGTGAGACTCACTGTGTACTGTGTGGGTGGTGTAAGACTGTGTACTGTGTGGGTGGTGTGAGAACCACTGTGTACTGTGTGGGTGGTGTGAGACTGTGTACTGTGTGGGTGGTGTGAGACTGTGTACTGTGTGGGTGGTGTGAGACTGTGTACTGTGTGGGTGGTGTGAGACCCACTGTGTACTTAGGACGCATTTAGAAATATCGATTCAGAATAAGGGCGTAGTTGTCTAATCATCGTCCACATATAAACTTGAAACTTCAAGTTGGAATCAGGTTTAAGCAATTATTCTTGACATATTTGATATGTGGACGAAAGTTCAAGTGTTGCTCGAAAACAATACCCAAGAACTTACCTATGATCAGTTTCTCCTGTCCATGCCTACTTGTAAACTCAAATCAAGTCATTCAGTATGCAGCTGCTACCCTTTGGAACTCTCTGCCTCTTGATCTAAAACCAGTACCAACTCTGCCACTCGTCAAAAACACACATCATTCAACAATATGTTTCATAAATCCATGTATTTGTCTTTTACACATGAACTGTGACTTGTCAGCGCTTTGAGCATTGCCTTTGTGTGGTGGAAGTGGAAGAGCTATATAAATACTCTCATTATTATTATGTTTTTCAGATTAAAGATGGAAATGCAGCAGAGAGGGTTCGGGTGATCCTGGCACAGTCAGGCTGGTAAGGCTCATCATCAGCTCAGGGCCCTTGCCCCTCTACACGCAGCCTAGCCAGTGAAGGGACTTCTCCAAGGAAACGTTGCCTAGTCGAACCCACCAAGAACTTTCCGGAGAATATGAAGGTTCTCAACATTGCAGCCTTCTGCATTACCCAGAGTGTCAGAAGGGCTGTACTCCCGGTGGAGAACCCGGGCACTCTCCTGATCTGCGCCAAGAGATCAGGAGGTACCAAACCAGGCGCACCGAGAACAAAGAGGAACCTGACGACAGTGTACTTGGGATGCAAGCGAGATATTTCAAAGGCGAGGTCCGTATATTTATCATGCTTTTCCTGAATCTTGCCAATCACGTTGCTGACAAAAGGGACAGAAAATTCAATGATATAAATAAATCCATTGGCTTTATCAAAAAGGACATTTTCCATGACGCCCTGGACATGTTCAGGGTCGTACCATGGATGGACCTCGGAGTCAAAGCCACAGGCATGTCGGTAATAAAAGCAACGAGCCATGCCATCATGTCGTTTAAGATATGCTCTTTATGCAAAGGAAGGGCATCCACTGACAAGGTGTTGGACAGTCTCTGTAAATTCAGTGCAGATTATTATCATTTACAACTTGTATTGGGTCAGATCATTTACTATTGAGCTTATTGAACCTAACCGGCTCAACCACTGTGGCTTCCACAAAAATGGAAGTCGGATAACTCGTAGTCTAGGCTACGGACTTTGTGCACCCCTCTGGTAAATGTAACTTGGCACGGCTACCACGGCCTAACGCTATGAATGCACAATGTCATTTAGAAAGTGGTCAAATTTAATATTTCATTTCAATGTGAACACAGATCAGGGTGTTTTTAACCTTGTTAATTATCGTTTACGAATTCCTTTTTCTAAAACAGAAATAGACTTATTGTGACAAATGTTTGTACATAGATGGTGTTTATAATTGTTAGATTAAATGAACAGCTGAGATTGTTATCGGTTGTGTTCAAGGTTTGAGGTATTGTTAAACTACTGTCCTCCTGTTTGGGTACGTAAGTCCCAATACATTTGTGCTTACCAGACATATGTGGCGCACACTAGTTCAGTGTAAAAACAACGAATGATCTTTCTAACAATGTACATGTTCATGTAATTATTGTTTTTTGGTAATAGAGATATTTTTGGGGAATATAGAATGAATTTAAAACTTTGACTGTTCGTGGCAATAACTTCAAAAGGTGTTGAAGTTGCGTAAAAAGGTTTTTCCCCGAGCAGGTATATAAGTTCTATTTCATCCAAGGATTTATTTTATACTACGTGTTTGTAATCGTAGAATATGTGTTGTTAGACTGGAATACAATCGCTAACGACTGAAGAGATATACCTTTCCAAGGGAGTTAAAAGTACTGTAAAATGATTGTCCCCCGGACAGGGTACGTCAGTCCCTTTTCATTTACAGTATTTTCATTGTCCATGATTTGAATCGTAGTGTAAAAGTTTTTTATCGTATAGCTCAATTATGCACACAACACCATCATCTGGTCCTAGCACATGTACTGTAAGTCCCACTTGTCCCTAATATGGTGATCTACATTCAGTTGTTGGCAATCTATAGGAAGTTCCTAAAAGTGTTTCAACTTGACATACTAAATTTACGTCTCGTTCTTTCTTGTTTTGACTGTCCTTTAGAAAAAAATTTAAAATATAATTTAACTTTACATATTACAGATGTATCACTTGTTTTATTTACGACATGGCTGAAATACCACCGATGTTACTCACTCAGTCACCTAAAAAACGAAAGCAAATGTCATTTGAAGTTTACCGAGACATATATGTGAAGTGCTGCACTTTCTGATTGATTTGTCAAACTTTGGGGTAAAACATTTCGACAAAAAGTAGGCATGGGCACCACTTCCGCCCCTCGTTGCGGGTCTGTTTCTTTATGCATATGAATATAAACAAATGGTCTCTCATACCAGACACCTACAACGTAGGCAACCTAATGTCTTCACTCCAAACCATTCACACCACAAGCATAAAAATTACTATATAACAATTGTGGTCTTGTCAGTGAAGAATGTACTGACAAATGTTGATTCATGTACCGTTAGGATTTCAAAGTACATTATTATGCAGTATTTCAGGTCACTGAGAAACAAGCTATTACAAAACAAATATGCCCACTGATATGCAAAATGTTGATGAAATATATTCTTTAAAAAAAAGAAAATTGATATGCTGTTTTGGAGTTTATTTACTGAGTGCATAACTGTTTCAAACATGACATCATTGCTCAATTACAGTAAAATCATCACTTTACAAATTTCTAAGACATGATTATCCAGAAAGTGTTCGGCAAAACCACAGAGGACTATTAAAGTTAGAGTGAAATCTCAGTATCTGGTGTGACCACCATGAGCATCGATAACAGCTTTGCAGCAGTGGCCAATGGAAGAAAGGCGATGCCGAATGCTGTCTTGAGGAATGTTTTGAAACTCTTGCTGACGTGCTGCGTGCAGTTCTTGTAGAGGTAGTGGAGTACGCGCAAGCGTCGATCAAGTGTGACCCATAGATGTTCAAATGGAGACAAATCGGGTGATCGAGAAGGCCATGGGAACACCTGCACGTTGTTTTGCTGGAGGAAGTCCTGGCAAACGCGTGCAACGTGAGGTTGAGCAATGTCAAGCTGGAAAGATCTACCGTTGACGTTGATGAAGGAAGCGACGTGACGTTGCAAAATCTTCTCTATAGTGAATCCCATTCAATGCACCTGCCACGTGCACAAAGAGCTGTCCGGCCATTATGATGGATACCTGCCCACACCATGACACCACCAAAGCTATCGACCTGCTGTACACAGTAATCGGCTTTACGTTCGTCCCGACGTCTGTATACACGTGAACGTCCATCAGCACGTCTGAGACGAAACCGAGTCTCAGAACAAAATTGTCCTCCATCTTGCCCGCGGCCATCTCACTCATTGCCTGCACCAACGTAGACGTTCAGGCCAGTGAAGCTGTTGCAAGACGTTATGTCGAACTTATCTTGTTGCAAAACATCCGGCTTCCCGTAACCGATTGCGCGCTGTCTGGTTGGAGATTTGGCGCGGTCCAGAGATTTGGGTTGTTGTGGATGTTGCGCCCGTGGTGAGTGAACGAAGACGTCTAAACCGGACGTAGCGATCTTGGGCGGCGGTGGTAACTTTTGTTCGACCTGACTTGTGTCTGCCATTAACAGTCCCAGTATTGTTGTACTGGGTCCATAGGTTTGAGACCATCTGTTTGCCTTGCCACCGCCTTGTAAACGGCCGATGGCGTTGTGTCGTTGATCCTCTGTCTGTCTGGGCTATATTGGCTTAAAGCAATGCATTTGGAGTATCGTTGATGTGGCCTTTTAACATATACAATCATATATTACAGCTCGGATGATACACAATTTCATGATGCACGTGCATTTAATGAAAGGTGCGTTTTAGCAATTCACTACCAACGTGAGTGTAACGTTACGTTTTTGTTCTACTCTTTATTGTTTAAATGTTTTGTCGTCGGCAACCATTTCCCCGTTGTTGGGATTCAGCATGCGTTGGTTTGTGTCAAATATTCTCCTAAAATTCTCATTGTTCCTATGTCAAGTTTCACTTTTTGTTAAAAGAGTATATTAATAATATCATAAATGTCAAGCTTTCTTATTACAGCAGTGTACATTGTGAATATATATCAAGCGTTCTACCTATATTATTATAGTTTCAGAAACCTTATGCGCACAACTTTACACTTCCGTGTAGCCTCATAGATCATAATTGATGTGTTGGTCCATACAGGCAAGAAGTTAGGTCCCTTCCACGTATGGTTGACTTTATTCACCACTTGTTCCTTATCATCCAAATAACTGATTAGGTGAGGATACATAGCAATGGCCAAAGAACCATCATGGTTCCATCTAAGTTTCCCCATATCCGACAGTCCAGGAATTGTTGTTGAGTTTTCCATCGCAAAACCAACTTCTCCAGCTTGAATGAGATATCTGAGGCTTTCTGCTTTTGCACGGTGTAGACGTAGAGAGCCACTCCAAACTTGGGGCTACAGGAGAAAACACACCTCACTGAGAAGCCGCAATGTCTGGACACAAAGTGAGTATATTAGAACGTGACAATACAATATAAAAACTGGCTATAGATCGCCGACAACTGAAGGTAGATCACCAAACCAAGGACCATGGGGACTTACAGTACCTTTGCTACCTGCATGGGCCCTAGTTGGATTTACACCATCCCTTCAGCTGGTGACGAGTGGAAAAAATGTTAGCCAAAATTAAATAACAACAATACTACGTTTAAAAATCCTGGTAAGTTTAAATTGACTTTGAAGTTTTGGGACTCAAGTACCCTCTCAGGAGGACAATAATTTTACGCTTCTTCATATCCCATGTAAGGATTCAGCAAAATAAAAAAGGATTCAACAGATCATTTAGCATAAAGATTCAACGAAGACTCTCAATGTGTAAATAGAATGTCTGTTCGACGGTCAGTTCAGAGAGATAGAAGTCATGTTTTCAATAGTTCAGCCTTAATGTGACTGTAGAATTTGTACCAATTAAAAACAAGCCAGTGTTCATTAAAAAGAATACAGTATGTTTGACCAAACTTGAAAAGAAAAGTATACATAAATGTTGTATAGGGGTGGGGTTGGGGTTGGGGGTTGGGGGTTAGCGTATTTTTGACAGGTGACCTACCTCAACCTCATCAGTTCATGACACGCATAAGGGCATCACATGACATGAAAATTACAGAGACTAAAATCTTATCACCATATCAATAAACAGTGTCCATCAATCAATATTTGTTTCTGTGACAAATGATATGGTCGGTTGGTATATTACTTTAAATAACCATATTTGGTCATCAAATACATAAGCCCCTCATGTGACCCCTACTCTAAGAACGTTAGGGACTTATCAGACCAACGCCAGTCAAACAACACACAGGGGGCATGCACACATACCCGGTGATAAAGATGACCCATGCTCTGACTACTAAGAACGTTAGGGACTTATCAGACCAACGCCAGTCCAACAGCACACAGGGGGCATGCACATATACCCAGAGATAAAATATGAAATATTGTCTCATGTGGCTTAAAATCTTAACTGACCCGTGAAGGTCTTCAACAACCCATGTGCTTGCCATAAAAGGCGACTATGCTTGTCGTAAGAGGCGACTAACGGGATCGGGTGGTCAGTTTCTCTGACTTGGTTGACACATGTCATCGGTTCCCAATTGCGCAGATCGATGCTCATGCTGTTGATGACTGGATTGTCTGGTCCAGACTCGATTATTTACAGACCGCCGCCATAGAGCTGAAATATTGCTCAGTGTGGCGTAAAACTAAACTCACTCACTCACTCACTAAAATCTTAACTCACTCCAGTTATTGAGCGGTGACAGGTGGCGCTGGTAGTCTTCTGATATGTCAATCTAGGTAGTTCCACACGCGTCTATCGGATTTGTTTCGCCAGAACATGCTGGTAACGGCAAGACAACGATGTTAGGGTTATGCAGAAAGTCGTTTGTCAGTCCTGCTGTATGAGGCCTTGCGTTGTCGTGTTGGTAGACAATACCACGTGGTTGTTGCTGGATAAATGGCAACAGAACTGGTCGCAAAACTTCATCCCTGTATCTTAGAACATTCAGGTTGCCATGAAGAATCACATGTCTCGGTTTGAGATCGCCACAGATCCCACCCATCACCATCACGGTACCGACTGCAAACGATCGGAGTTGCTGAACGCAATTCGTGCTAAATGTTCACCTACTAGTCTGTAAACACCATCGTTACTGCACAGGTAAAACCTACCCTCAATGTTCACCTACTAGTCTGTAAACACCATCGTTACTGCACAGGTAAAACCTACCCTCAATGTTCACCTACTAGTCTGTAAACACCACCGTTACTGCACAGGTAAAACCTACCCTCGATGTTCACCTACGAGTCTGTAAACACCATCGTTACTGCACAGGTAAAACCTACCCTCGATGTTCACCTACTAGTCTGTAAACACCATCGTTACTGCACAAGTAAAACCTACCCTCAATGTTCACCTACTAGTCTGTAAACACCATCGTTACTGCACAGGTAAAACCTACCCTCAATGTTCACCTACTAGTCTGTAAACACCATCGTTACTGCACAGGTAAAACCTACCCTCGATGTTCACCTACTAGTCTGTAAACACCATCGTTACTGCACAGGTAAAACCTACCCTCGATGTTCACCTACTAGTCTGTAAACACCATCGTTACTGCACAGGTAAAACCTACCCTCGATGTTCACCTACTAGTCTGTAAACACCATCGTTACTGTACAGGTAAAACCTACCCTCAATGAACACCCAGCAGTCCGTCACCCATCTGCCAACGTTGAGTGAGTGAGTTAAGATTTAACGTCAGATCGGCATTATCTCCGCCATATCGTGACGAGAACAATGTAATTCATATCAATAAAAAATAAATGGGATAATAGAAACCTGTCATCGAAGGACAGTAAAACTACTAGAATATCACAGCTCATATTTAAAACTAGAACGCTATCATAAAAATATATGACTATAAACAACAATGCAATATATAACCGGGCTATAGATCACCAACTGAAGGCTGATCACCATACCAGGGACCACGGGGACTTACAGTACCTTCGCTACCTGCATGGACCCTAGTTGGATTTACATCATCCCTTCAGATGCTGGTAATTGTAGGAAACCTTAGCCAAAATTATAATCACAAAAATACTACGCTTTAAAATGTTCGTAAGTTTAATTGTACTTTAAACGTTTTGGGACTTACGTACCCTCTCAGGAGGACAATAATTTTACAGTACTTTTTACCCCCCTTGAGGGTACAGCCACTAGCAATCTGAGTTATTAAGTTAAATATATCTATTTACAAATCATTTAACAAATCTAATTCCTTTAAAAATGCAATAATTAAATGAGAACTTATATTTTTAAAACGATACCTCATTGTTCGTGATTTGAAATATACAGTATAGTTATCTCTTGCAATGGAATATTCAACACAGTCAAGAAGGACATGCTTGACTCTGATTCTTTCATCACAAGGGATACAAAACGGGGGATCCTCACCTTTCAATAGGTACTCATGAGTATATCTTGTGTGGCCAATACGACATCGTCGTATGATGACCTCTTCAAATCTGGACTGACAACCGAAGTAAGTGTAACCGATATAAGGATTTATTTCATGTAATTTATTGACCAATACGTACTTGGGTGTCCTACTTCTTCTACATCAGATCACGTTCAGATTCTGTATATTCTTTATCAAACTCTTTTTCGCATTTGCCTTGACCAGAAGACTTGGAAAAACTTGAGTTCAATAAAGATTGATAGATATATAGAGATTATTAACCGAGTGTGTTTCCGTATCTCGCCAAAGGCTCGCATAATTCAATTTTTATTCCTAATATGTGATATTAATGATACGGAAACACACGCGGTAAATAATCTCTTTATCATATAATGTCATTCTTAAAAGTACTCTAAAATAGAAGCAAATCGTACGTGATTTTATATATGAAGAGTATCGAGCTTTCGCGTAAGAATACTTAAAACGTACACCAAGGTGAAGGTCGTTCACGACGGCGGCATATGGTTGTGACCAGTCGCATATACAGTGCAAACATAACTCATGCTTAAAATAAGATCGTTCTGTCTAACAAGAACAACACAATCTGGCAGGGTTTACTTGATAGTGTTCCTATTTTCACTGCGGGTAATCCCCTCACCACTATCAGTTTCTGATACCTGACTGAATCGATTCATCGTCTTCTTTGATGTGATCGATAGATCGAAATCCTTGGTTGGTACCTTTCTTAGACAAAAGCCTGTCACTCATGCCTCATAATCCGTGCCTTCATGTTTTCCAAAGTCAATTACTGCAGTAACGACTCCAGAATAACTGTCATCAATTCTTACAGAATCACCAATTTTGATAATGGGGGCAGCCATGTTTGTTTACAAACTCGCCCACGCAATGTAAACTCGCGACGATGTCATCAATGAAATGTTAACGGTTTAGGATTCGCATGGCATGTATGGAGTTTTGAGAAAGTAGTTCGTGGATTGACGTAATTTGCATAGTTTTGGATACCAAGTTTATCAGCTTGCTTTATTGCACTGATAACACCCTCCACTAGATGATAAAAATACTACTGCATGGGCGGATCCAGGAATTTTGAAAGGGGTGGGTGGGGGGTGGTTCACGGGGTTCGAACCCCCTGAACCACAAATTTGGCTCCGCCTACGCAAAAAAAATCTTCAATGTGGTCTTACCTCATTTTCAAAAGGGGGGGTTTGAACCCCCTGAGCCCCCATCTGGATCCGCCAATGCTTACTGCCTTGTTCCTCTCCAAGTTTCAGACAGTTGTAAGGAAGAAAAGGACATTGCAATCTTTTCGGGTTGTGTTTTTAATGAAATTATTAATTGATAAGCGCAAGCCCTGTTATTTTAAGAAATCTATTGTCATGTCGAATTTTTCTTGAAATTCATTAAAATTATAGATTCTGTCGTCGTCCATAAAATCATTTATAAAGATGATACCTTTTTCAAATAATTCTAAGTGATATACCGGTTTTCCACCAATTTTTATATTTTCTTTCCACCAGACGGATTGACAAAATATCCCAGAAAGCATTCACTGCATGTGTGTATCGGGGTGTTGTACACCTATAAATGCTTATCAAAATAGAAAAGAATAATAATCACACAAAACAGCAAAAGCACTGGTGTTGTGCCAGATAGAATGAAGCAAACCTTGGATCGTAAACATTGGTCACCCCTGTTCCGTGTTGGATGAGCCAATTGGTCTCCCCTTTTGCGTGTTTTATCGTCTAATTGGTCTCCCCTGTTCCATGTTGGATCGTCCAATTCATCTCCTCTGTTCAGTGTGGGATTGTCCAAATGGTCACCTCTGTTCCGTGTTGGATCTTCAAATTGGTCACTCCTGTTCTGACACACTAGTTACATGCTGTCTGTGTGACACATTAGCTACATGTTGTCTGTTTGACACATTAGCTACATGCTGTCTGTGTGACACACTAGATACATGTTGTCTGTTTGACACATAAGCTACATGTTGTCTGTGTGACACATTAGCTATATCTTGTCTGTTTGACACACTAGCTACATGTTCTCTGTGTGACACACTAGCTACATATCTGTGTGACACATTAGCTACATGCTGACTGTGTGACACTAGCTACATGTTGTCTGTGTGCCACACTATCTATATCTTGTCAGTGTGACACATTAGCTACATGCTGTCTGTGTGACACTAGCTACATGTTGTCTGTGTGACACACTATCTATATCTTGTCAGTGTGACACATTAGCTACATGCTGTCTGTGTGACACACTAGCTACATGTTGTCTGTGTGACACATTAGCTACATGCAATCTGTGACACACTAGCTACATGTTGTCAGCGTAACACATTAGCTACATGTTGTCTCCATGACACATTAGCTACATGTTGTCTGTGTGACACTAGCTACATGTTGTCTGTGTGACACATTAGCTTCATGCAATCTGTGACACACTAGCTACATGTTGTCAGCGTAACACATTAGCTACATGTTGTCTCCATGACACATTAGCTACATGTTGTCTGTGTGACACTAGCTACATGTTGTCTGTGTGACACTAGCTACATGTTGTCTGTGTGGCACTAGCTACATGTTGTCTGTGTGACACACTAGCTACATGTTGTCTGTGTGACACATTAGCTTCATGTTCTCTGTGTGACACATTAGCTACATGTTGTCAGCGTAACACATTAGCTACATGTTGTCTCCATGACACACTAGCTACATGTGGTCTGTGTGACACTAGCTACATGTTGTCTGTGTGACACATTAGCTACATGTTGTCTGTGTGACACATTAGCTGCATGTTGTCTGTTTGAAACACTAGCTACATGTTGTCTGTGTGACACTAGCTACATGTTGTCTGTTTGAAACACTAGCTACATGTGGTCTGTGTGACACTAGCTACATGTTGTCTGTGTGACACACTAGCTACATGCTGTCTGTGTGACACATTAGCTACATGTCATCCGTGTGACACATTAGCTACATGTTGTCTGTGTGACACATTAGCTACATGTCTGTGTGACACATTAGCTACATGCTGTCTGTGTGACACATTAGCTACATGCTGTCTGTGTGACACTAGCTACATGTTGTCTGTGTGACACACTAGCTACATGTTGTCTGTGTGACACACTAGCTATATGTTGTCAGTGTGACACACTAGCTACATGTTGTCTGTGTGACACATTAGCTACATGCAATCTGTGACACACTAGCTACATGTTGTCTGTGTGACACATTAGCTTCATGTACTGTGTGACACATTAGCTACATGTTGTCAGCGTGACACATTAGCTACATGTTGTCTCCATGACACATTAGCTACATGTTGTCTGTTTGACACACTAGCTACATGTTGTCTGTGTGACACTAGCTACATGTTGTCTGTGTGACACACTAGCTACATGTTGTCTGTGTGACACTAGCTACATGTTGTCTGTGACACACTAGCTACATGTTGCCTGTGTGACACTAGCTACATGTTGTCTATGTGACACTAGCTACATGTTGTCTGTGTGACACTATCTACAAGTTGTCTGTGTGACACTAGCTACATGTTGTCTGTGACACACTAGCTACATGTTGTCTGTGTGACACTAGCTACATGTTGTCTGTGTGACACTAGCTACATGTTGTCTGTGTGACACTAGCTACAAGCTGTCTGTGTGACACACTAGCTACATGTTGTCTGTGTGACACTAGCTACATGTTGTCTGTGTGACACTAGCTACATGTTGTCTGTGTGACACTAGCTACATGTTGTCTGTGTGACACATTAGCTTCATGTTGTCTGTGTGACACTAGCTACATGCTGTCTGTGTGACACTGGCTACATGCTGTCTGTGTGACACATTAGCTACATGTCATCCGTGTGACACATTAGCTACATGTTGTCTGTGTGACACATTAGCTACATGTCTGTGTGACACACTAGCTACATGCTGTCTGTGTGACACATTAGCTACATGCTGTCTGTGACACTAGCTACATGTTGTCTGTGTGACACACTAGCTACATGTTGTCTGTGTGACACACTAGCTATATGTTGTCAGTGTGACCCACTAGCTACATGTTGTCTGTGTGACACATTAGCTACACGCAATCTGTGACACTAGCTACATGTTGTCTGTGACACTAGCTACATGTTGTCTGTGACACACTAGCTACATGTTGTCTGTGTGACACTAGCTAAACGTTTTCTGTGACACTAGCTACATGTTGTCTGTATGACACATTAGCTACATGTTGTCTGTGTGACACTAGCTACATGTTGTCTGTGTGACACATTAGCTACATGTCATCTGTGTGACACATTAGCTACATGTCTGTGTGACACATTAGCTACATGTTGTCTGTGTGAGACATAAGCTACATGTTGTTTGTGTGACACATTAGCTACATGTTGTCTGTGTGACACATTAGCTACATGTTGTCTGTGTGACACATTAGCTACAAATTGTCTGTGTGACACACTAGCTACATGCTGTCTGTGTGACACTAGCTACATGTTGTCTGTGTGACACTAGCTACATGTTGTCTGTGTGACACATTAGCTTCATGTTGTCTGTGTGACACTAGCTACATGCTGTCTGTGTGACACTAGCTACATGTTGTCTGTGTGACACATTAGTTACATGTTGTCTGTGTGACACACTAGCTACATATTGTCTGTGTGACACTAGCTACATGTTGTCTGTGTGACACATTAGCTTCATGTTGTCTGTGTGACACACTAGCTACATGTCTGTGTGACACACTAGCTACATATTGTCTGTGTGACACTAGCTACATGCTGTCTGTGTGACACTAGCTACATGCTGTCTGTGTGACACATTAGCTACATGTCATCCGTGTGACACATTTGCTACATGTTGTCTGTGTGACACATTAGCTACATGTTGTTTGTGACACTAGCTACATGTCTGTGTGACAATAGCTTCATGTTGTCTGTGTGACACTAGCTACATGCTGTCTGTGTGACACTAGCTACATGCTGTCTGTGTGACACTAGCTACATGTTGTCTGAGTGACACATTAGCTTCATGTTGTCTGTGTGACACTAGCTACATGCTGTCTGTGTGACACTAGCTACATGTTGTCTGTGTGACACATTAGTTACATGTTGTCTGTGTGACACACTAGCTACATATTGTCTGTGTGACACTAGCTACATGTTGTCTGTGTGACACATTAGCTTCATGTTGTCTGTGTGACACACTAGCTACATGTCTGTGTGACACATTAGCTACATGTTGTCTGTGTGACACACTAGCTACATGCTGTCTGTGTGACACTAGCTACATGTTGTCTGTGTGACACATTAGCTTCATGTTGTCTGTGTGACACTAGCTACATGCTGTCTGTGTGACACTAGCTACATGTTGTCTGTGTGACACATTAGTTACATGTTGTCTGTGTGACACACTAGCTACATATTGTCTGTGTGACACTAGCTACATGTTGTCTGTGTGACACATTAGCTTCATGTTGTCTGTGTGACACACTAGCTACATGTCTGTGTGACACACTAGCTACATATTGTCTGTGTGACACTAGCTCCATGTTGTCTGTGTGACACATTAGCTTCATGTTGTCTGTGTGACACTAGCTACATGCTGTCTGTGTGACACTAGCTACATGCTGTCTGTGTGACACATTAGCTACATGTCATCCGTGTGACACATTTGCTACATGTTGTCTGTGTGACACATTAGCTACATGTTGTTTGTGACACTAGCTACATGTCTGTGTGACAATAGCTTCATGTTGTCTGTGTGACACTAGCTACATGCTGTCTGTGTGACACTAGCTACATGCTGTCTGTGTGACACATTAGCTACATGTCATCCGTGTGACACATTAGCTACATGTTGTTTGTGACACATTAGCTACATGTTGTCTGTGTGACACTAGCTACATGTCATCCGTGTGACACATTAGCTACATGTTGTTTGTGACACATTAGCTACATGCTGTCTGTGTGACACTAGCTACATGTTGTCTGTGTGACACTAGCTACATGCTGTCTGTGTGACACTAGCTACATGTCATCCGTGTGACACATTAGCTACATGTTGTTTGTGACACACTAGCTACATGTTGTCTGTGACACTAGCTACATGTTGTCTGTGTGACACATTAGCTACATGTTGTCTGTGTGACACATTAGCTGCATGTTGTCTGTTTGAAACACTAGCTACATGTGGTCTGTGTGACACTAGCTACATGTTGTCTGTGTGACACACTAGCTACATGCTGTCTGTGTGACACATTAGCTACATGTCATCCGTGTGACACATTAGCTACATGTTGTCTGTGTGACACATTAGCTACATGTCTGTGTGACACATTAGCTACATGCTGTCTGTGTGACACATTAGCTACATGCTGTCTGTGTGACACTAGCTACATGTTGTCCGTGTGACACACTAGCTACATGTTGTCTGTGTGACACACTAGCTATATGTTGACAGTGTGACACACTAGCTACATGTTGTCTGTGTGACACATTAGCTACATGCAAACTGTGACACACTAGCTACATGTTGTCTGTGTGACACATTAGCTTCATGTACTGTGTGACACATTAGCTACATGTTGTCAGCGTGACACATTAGCTACATGTTGTCTCCATGACACATTAGCTACATGTTGTCTGTTTGACACACTAGCTACATGTTGTCTGTGTGACACTAGCTACATGTTGTCTGTGTGACACACTAGCTACATGTTGTCTGTGACACACTAGCTACATGTTGTCTGTGTGACACTAGCTACATGTTGTCTGTGACACACTAGCTACATGTTGCCTGTGTGACACTAGCTACATGTTGTCTATGTGACACTAGCTACATGTTGTCTGTGTGACACTATCTACAAGTTGTCTGTGTGACACTAGCTACATGTTGTCTGTGACACACTAGCTACATGTTGTCTGTGTGACACTAGCTACATGTTGTCTGTGTGACACTAGCTACATGTTGTCTGTGTGACACTAGCTACAAGCTGTCTGTGTGACACACTAGCTACATGTTGTCTGTGTGACACTAGCTACATGTTGTCTGTGTGACACTAGCTACATGTTGTCTGTGTGACACTAGCTACATGTTGTCTGTGACACACTAGCTACATGTTGTCTGTGTGACACTAGCTAAACGTTTTCTGTGACACTAGCTACATGTTGTCTGTATGACACATTAGCTACATGTTGTCTGTGTGACACTAGCTACATGTTGTCTGTGTGACACATTAGCTACATGTCATCTGTGTGACACATTAGCTACATGTCTGTGTGACACATTAGCTACATGTTGTCTGTGTGAGACATAAGCTACATGTTGTTTGTGTGACACATTAGCTACAAATTGTCTGTGACACATTAGCTACATGTTGTCTGTGTGACACACTAGCTACATGCTGTCTGTGTGACACTAGCTACATGTTGTCTGTGTGACACATAAGCTTCATGTTGTCTGTGTGACACTAGCTACATGCTGTCTGTGTGACACTAGCTACATGTTGTCTGTGTGACACATTAGCTACATGTTGTCTGTGTGACACACTAGCTACATATTGTCTGTGTGACACTAGCTCCATGTTGTCTGTGTGACACATTAGCTTCATGTTGTCTGTGTGACACACTAGCTACATGTCTGTGTGACACACTAGCTACATATTGTCTGTGTGACACTAGCTCCATGTTGTCTGTGTGACACATTAGCTTCATGTTGTCTGTGTGACACTAGCTACATGCTGTCTGTGTGACACTAGCTACATGCTGTCTGTGTGACACATTAGTTACATGTCATCCGTGTGACACATTTGCTACATGTTGTCTGTGTGACACATTAGCTACATGTTGTTTGTGACACTAGCTACATGTCTGTGTGACACTAGCTTCATGTTGTCTGTGTGACACTAGCTACATGCTGTCTGTGTGACACTAGCTACATGCTGTCTGTGTGACACATTAGCTACATGTCATCCGTGTGACACATTAGCTACATGTTGTTTGTGACACATTAGCTACATGTTGTCTGTGTGACACTAGCTACATGTCATCCGTGTGACACATTAGCTACATGTTGTTTGTGACACATTAGCTACATGCTGTCTGTGTGACACTAGCTACATGTTGTCTGTGTGACACTAGCTACATGCTGTCTGTGTGACACTAGCTACATGTCATCCGTGTGACACATTAGCTACATGTTGTTTGTGACACACTAGCTACATGTTGTCTGTGACACTAGCTACATGTTGTCTGTGTGACACTAGCTACATGTTGTCTGTGTGACACACTAGCTACATGTTGTCTGTGTGACACATTAGCTACATGTTGTCTGTGTGACACTAGCTACATGTGGTCTGTGTGACACTAGCTACATGTCATCCGTGTGACACATTAGCTACATGTTGTTTGTGACACACTAGCTACATGTTGTCTGTGTGACACTAGCTACATGTTGTCTGTGTGACACTAGCTACATGTTGTCTGTGTGACACTAGCTACATGTTGTCTGTGTGACACTAGCTACATGTTGTCTGTGTGACACATTAGCTACATGTTGTCTGTGTGACACTAGCTACATGTTGTCTGTGTGACACACTAGCTACATGTTGTCTGTGTGACACTAGCTACATGTTGTCTGTGTGACACACTAGCTACATGTTGTCTGTGTGACACTAGCTACATGTTGTCTGTGTGACACTAGCTACATGTTGTCTGTGTGACACTAGCTACATGTTGTCTGTGTGACACTAGCTACATGTTGTCTGTGTGACACTAGCTACATGTTGTCTGTGTGACACTAGCTACATGTTGTCTGTGTGACACATTAGCTACTTGTTGTTTGTGACACATTAGCTACATGTTGTCTGTGTGACACTAGCTACATGTTGTCTGTGTGACACTAGCTACATGTTGTCTGTGTGACATTAGCTACATGTTGTCTGTGTGACACTAGCTACATGTCTGTGTGGCACTAGCTACATGTTGTCTGTGTGGCACTAGCTACATGTTGTCTGTGTGACATTAGCTACATGTTGTCTGTGTGACACTAGCTACATGTCTGTGTGGCACTAGCTACATGTCTGTGTGGCACTAGCTACATGTTGTCTGTGTGACACTAGCTACATGTCTGTGTGGCACTAGCTACATGTCTGTGTGGCACTAGCTACATGTTGTCTGTGTGACACTAGCTACATGTCTGTGTGGCACTAGCTACATGTTGTCTGCGTGACACTAGCTACATGTCTGTGTGGCACTAGCTACATGTCTGTGTGGCACTAGCTACATGTTGTCTGTGTGACACTAGCTACATGTCTGTGTGACACTAGCTACATGTCTGTGTGACACTAGCTACATGTTGTCTGTGTGACACTAGCTACATGTCTGTGTGACATAAGCTACATGTTGTCTGTGTGACACTAGCTACATGTCTGTGTGGCACTAGCTACATGTCTGTGTGGCACTAGCTACATGTTGTCTGTGTGACACTAGCTACATGTTGTCTGTGTGACATACTAGCTACATGTCTGTGTGACACTAGCTACATGTCTGTGTGACACTAGCTACATGTTGTCTGTGTGACACTAGCTACATGTCTGTGTGACACTAGCTACATGTCTGTGTGACACTAGCTACATGTCTGTGTGGCACTAGCTACATGTTGTCTGTGTGACACTAGCTACATGTTGTCTGTGTGACACTAGCTACATGTTGTCTGTGTGACACTAGCTACATGTTGTCTGTGTGACACTAGCTACATGTTGTCTGTGTGACACTAGCTACATGTTGTCTGTGTGACACTAGCTATAAGTTGTCTGTGTGACATACTAGCTACATGTTGTCTGTGTGACACTAGCTACATGTTGTCTGTGTGACACTAGCTACATGTTGTCTGTGTGACACTAGCTACATGCTGTCTGTGTGACACTAGCTACATGTTGTCTGTGTGACACTAGCTACATGTTGTCTGTGTGACACTAGCTACATGTTGTCTGTGTGACACTAGCTACATGTCTGTGTGACACTAGCTACATGTTGTCTGTGTGACACTAGCTACATGTGTGTGTGACACTAGCTACATGTTGTCTGTGTGACACTAGCTACATGTCTGTGTGGCACTAGCTACATGTTGTCTGTGTGACACTAGCTACATGTCTGTGTGACACTAGCTACATGTTGTCTGTGTGACACTAGCTACATGCTGTCTGTGTGACACTAGCTACATGTTGTCTGTGTGGCACTAGCTACATGTTGTCTGTGTGACACTAGCTACATGTTGTCTGTGTGACACTAGCTACATGTTGTCTGTGTGACATTAGCTACATGTTGTCTGTGTGACACTAGCTACATGTTGTCTGTGTGACACTAGCTAAACGTTTTCTGTGACACTAGCTACATGTTGTCTGTATGACACATTAGCTACATGTTGTCTGTGTGACACTAGCTACATGTTGTCTGTGTGACACATTAGCTACATGTCATCTGTGTGACACATTAGCTACATGTCTGTGTGACACATTAGCTACATGTTGTCTGTGTGAGACATAAGCTACATGTTGTTTGTGTGACACATTAGCTACAAATTGTCTGTGTGACACATTAGCTACATGTTGTCTGTGTGACACTAGCTACATGTTGTCTGTGTGACACATTAGCTACATGTCATCTGTGTGACACATTAGCTACATGTCTGTGTGACACATTAGCTACATGTTGTCTGTGTGAGACATAAGCTACATGTTGTTTGTGTGACATATTAGCTACAAATTGTCTGTGTGACACATTAGCTACATGTTGTCTGTGTGACACACTAGCTACATGTTGTCTGTGTGACACTAGCTACATGTTGTCTGTGTGACACATAAGCTTCATGTTGTCTGTGTGACACTAGCTACATGCTGTCTGTGTGACACTAGCTACATGTTGTCTGTGTGACACATTAGCTACATGTTGTCTGTGTGACACTAGCTACATATTGTCTGTGTGACACTAGCTCCATGTTGTCTGTGTGACACATTAGCTACATGTTGTCTGTGTGACACACTAGCTACATGTCTGTGTGTGACACTAGCTACATATTGTCTGTGTGACACTAGCTCCATGTTGTCTGTGTGACACATTAGCTTCATGTTGTCTGTGTGACACTAGCTACATGTGTCTGTGTGACACTAGCTACATGCTGTCTGTGTGACACATTAGCTACATGTCATCCTGTGTGACACATTTGCTACATGTTGTCTGTGTGACACATTAGCTACATGTTGTTTGTGTGACACTAGCTACATGTTGTCTGTGTGACACTAGCTTCATGTTGTCTGTGTGACACTAGCTACATGCTGTCTGTGTGACACTAGCTACATGCTGTCTGTGTGACACATTAGCTACATGTCATCCGTGTGACACATTAGCTACATGTTGTTTGTGACACATTAGCTACATGTTGTCTGTGTGACACTAGCTACATGTCATCCGTGTGACACATTAGCTACATGTTGTTTGTGACACATTAGCTACATGCTGTCTGTGTGACACTAGCTACATGTTGTCTGTGTGACACTAGCTACATGCTGTCTGTGTGACACTAGCTACATGTCATCCGTGTGACACATTAGCTACATGTTGTTTGTGTGACACTAGCTACATGTTGTCTGTGTGACACTAGCTACATGTTGTCTGTGTGACACTAGCTACATGTTGTCTGTGTGACACTAGCTACATGTTGTCTGTGTGACACATTAGCTACATGTTGTCTGTGTGACACTAGCTACATGTTGTCTGTGTGACACTAGCTACATGTCTGTGTGACACATTAGCTACATGTTGTCTGTGTGACACACTAGCTACATGTTGTCTGTGTGACACTAGCTACATGTTGTCTGTGTGACACTAGCTACATGTTGTCTGTGTGACACTAGCTACATGTTGTCTGTGTGACACTAGCTACATGTTGTCTGTGTGACACATTAGCTACATGTTGTCTGTGTGACACTAGCTACATGTTGTCTGTGTGACACACTAGCTACATGTTGTCTGTGTGACACTAGCTACATGTTGTCTGTGTGACACACTAGCTACATGTTGTCTGTGTGACACTAGCTACATGTTGTCTGTGTGACACTAGCTACATGTTGTCTGTGTGACACTAGCTACATGTTGTCTGTGTGACACTAGCTACATGTTGTCTGTGTGACACTAGCTACATGTTGTCTGTGTGACACTAGCTACATGTTGTCTGTGTGACACATTAGCTACATGTTGTTTGTGTGACACTTAGCTACATGTTGTCTGTGTGACACTAGCTACATGTTGTCTGTGTGACACTAGCTACATGTTGTCTGTGTGACACTAGCTACATGTTGTCTGTGTGTGACACTAGCTACATGTTGTCTGTGTGACACTAGCTACATGTTGTCTGTGTGACACTAGCTACATGTTGTCTGTGTGACTACATAGCTGTGTGACATGTTGTCTGTGTGACACTAGCTACATGTCTGTGTGGCACTAGCTACATGTTGTCTGTGTGACACTAGCTACATGTTGTCTGTGTGACACATTAGCTACATGTTGTCTGTGTGACACTAGCTACATGTTGTCTGTGTGTCTGTGTGGCACTAGCTACATGTTGTCTGTGTGACACTAGCTACATGTCTGTGTGGCACTACTAGCTACATGTCTGTGTGGCACTAGCTACATGTTGTCTGTGTGACACTAGCTACATGTCTGTGTGGCACTAGCTACATGTTGTCTGTGTGACACTAGCTACATGTCTGTGTGGCACTAGCTACATGTCTGTGTGGCACTAGCTACATGTTGTCTGTGTGACACTAGCTACATGTTGTCTGTGTGACACTAGCTACATGTCTGTGTGACACTAGCTACATGTTGTCTGTGTGACACTAGCTACATGTCTGTGTGACATTAGCTACATGTTGTCTGTGTGACACTAGCTACATGTCTGTGTGGCACTAGCTACATGTTGTCTGTGTGACACTAGCTACATGTTGTCTGTGTGACATTAGCTACATGTTGTCTGTGTGACACTAGCTACATGTTGTCTGTGTGACACTAGCTAAACGTTTTCTGTGACACTAGCTACATGTTGTCTGTATGACACATTAGCTACATGTTGTCTGTGTGACACTAGCTACATGTTGTCTGTGTGACACATTAGCTACATGTCATCTGTGTGACACATTAGCTACATGTTGTCTGTGTGACATTAGCTACATGTTGTCTGTGTGAGACATAAGCTACATGTTGTTTGTGTGACACATTAGCTACAAATTGTCTGTGTGACACATTAGCTACATGTTGTCTGTGTGACACTAGCTACATGTTGTCTGTGTGACACATTAGCTACATGTCATCTGTGTGACACATTAGCTACATGTCTGTGTGACACATTAGCTACATGTTGTCTGTGTGAGACATAAGCTACATGTTGTTTGTGTGACATATTAGCTACAAATTGTCTGTGTGACACATTAGCTACATGTTGTCTGTGTGACACACTAGCTACATGTTGTCTGTGTGACACTAGCTACATGTTGTCTGTGTGACACATAAGCTTCATGTTGTCTGTGTGACACTAGCTACATGCTGTCTGTGTGACACTAGCTACATGTTGTCTGTGTGACACATTAGCTACATGTTGTCTGTGTGACACACTAGCTACATATTGTCTGTGTGACACTAGCTCCATGTTGTCTGTGTGACACATTAGCTTCATGTTGTCTGTGTGACACACTACCTGTTGTCTGTGTGACACACTAGCTACATATTGTCTGTGTGACACTAGCTCCATGTTGTCTGTGTGACACATTAGCTTCATGTTGTCTGTGTGACACTAGCTACATGCTGTCTGTGTGACACTAGCTACATGCTGTCTGTGTGACACATTAGCTACATGTCATCCGTGTGACACATTTGCTACATGTTGTCTGTGTGACACATTAGCTACATGTTGTTTGTGACACTAGCTACATGTCTGTGTGACACTAGCTTCATGTTGTCTGTGTGACACTAGCTACATGCTGTCTGTGTGACACTAGCTACATGCTGTCTGTGTGACACATTAGCTACATGTCATCCGTGTGACACATTAGCTACATGTTGTTTGTGACACATTAGCTACATGTTGTCTGTGTGACACTAGCTACATGTCATCCGTGTGACACATTAGCTACATGTTGTTTGTGACACATTAGCTACATGCTGTCTGTGTGACACTAGCTACATGTTGTCTGTGTGACACTAGCTACATGCTGTCTGTGTGACACTAGCTACATGTCATCCGTGTGACACATTAGCTACATGTTGTTTGTGACACACTAGCTACATGTTGTCTGTGACACTAGCTACATGTTGTCTGTGTGACACTAGCTACATGTTGTCTGTGTGACACACTAGCTACATGTTGTCTGTGTGACACATTAGCTACATGTTGTCTGTGTGACACTAGCTACATGTGGTCTGTGTGACACTAGCTACATGTCATCCGTGTGACACATTAGCTACATGTTGTTTGTGACACACTAGCTACATGTTGTCTGTGTGACACTAGCTACATGTTGTCTGTGTGACACTAGCTACATGTTGTCTGTGTGACACTAGCTACATGTTGTCTGTGTGACACTAGCTACATGTTGTCTGTGTGACACATTAGCTACATGTTGTCTGTGTGACACTAGCTACATGTTGTCTGTGTGACACTAGCTACATGTTGTCTGTGTGACACTAGCTACATGTTGTCTGTGTGACACACTAGCTACATGTTGTCTGTGTGACACTAGCTACATGTTGTCTGTGTGACACTAGCTACATGTTGTCTGTGTGACACTAGCTACATGTTGTCTGTGTGACACTAGCTACATGTTGTCTGTGTGACACTAGCTACATGTTGTCTGTGTGACACTAGCTACATGTTGTCTGTGTGACACTAGCTACATGTTGTCTGTGTGACATTAGCTACATGTTGTCTGTGTGACACTAGCTACATGTTGTCTGTGTGACACTAGCTACATGTTGTCTGTGTGACACTAGCTACATGTTGTCTGTGTGACACACTAGCTACATGTTGTCTGTGTGACACTAGCTACATGTTGTCTGTGTGACACTAGCTACATGTTGTCTGTGTGACACTAGCTACATGTTGTCTGTGTGACACTAGCTACATGTCTGTGTGTGTGACACTAGCTACATGTTGTCTGTGTGTGACACTAGCTACATGTTGTCTGTGTGACACTAGCTACATGTTGTCTGTGTGACACTAGCTACATGTCTGTGTGTGACACACTAGCTACATGTTGTCTGTGTGGCACTAGCTACATGTTGTCTGTGTGACACTAGCTACATGTCTGTCTGTGTGACACTAGCTACATGTCTGTGTGTGACACTAGCTACATGTTGTCTGTGTGACACTAGCTACATGTTGTCTGTGTGACACTAGCTACATGTTGTCTGTGTGACACTAGCTACATGTTGTCTGTGTGACACTAGCTACATGTCTGTGTGGCACTAGCTACATGTTGTCTGTGTGACACTAGCTACATGTCTGTGTGACACTAGCTACATGTTGTCTGTGTGACACTAGCTACATGTTGTCTGTGTGACACTAGCTACATGTCTGTGTGACACTAGCTACATGTTGTCTGTGTGACACTAGCTACATGTTGTCTGTGTGACACTAGCTACATGTCTGTGTGTGAGCACATAGCTGTGTGGCACTGTTGTCTGTGTGACACTAGCTACATGTTGTCTGTGTGACACTAGCTACATGTTGTCTGTGTGACACTAGCTACATGTTGTCTGTGTGACACTAGCTACATGTTGTCTGTGTGACACTAGCTACATGTTGTCTGTGTGACACTAGCTACATGTTGTCTGTGTGACACTAGCTACATGTTGTCTGTGACACTAGCTACATGTCTGTGTGTGACACTAGCTACATGTTGTCTGTGTGACACTAGCTACATGTTGTCTGTGTGACACTAGCTACATGTTGTCTGTGTGACACTAGCTACATGTTGTCTGTGTGACACTAGCTAGCTGTTGTCTGTGTGACACTAGCTACATGTTGTCTGTGTGACACTAGCTACATGTTGTCTGTGTGACACTAGCTACATGTTGTCTGTGTGACACTAGCTACATGTTGTCTGTGTGACACTAGCTACATGTTGTCTGTGTGACACTAGCTACATGTTGTCTGTGTGACACTAGCTACATGTTGTCTGTGTGACACTAGCTACATGTTGTCTGTGTGACACTAGCTACATGTTGTCTGTGTGACACTAGCTACATGTGTTATGTGTGACACTAGCTACATGTTGTCTGTGTGACACTAGCTACATGTTGTCTGTGTGACACTAGCTACATGTTGTCTGTGTGACACTAGCTACATGTTGTCTGTGTGACACTAGCTACATGTTGTCTGTGTGACACTAGCTACATGTTGTCTGTGTGACACTAGCTACATGTTGTCTGTGTGACACTAGCTACATGTTGTCTGTGTGACACTAGCTACATGTTGTCTGTGTGACACTAGCTACATGTTGTCTGTGTGACACTAGCTACATGTTGTCTGTGTGACACTAGCTACATGTTGTCTGTGTGACACTAGCTACATGTTGTCTGTGTGACACTAGCTACATGTTGTCTGTGTGACACTAGCTACATGTTGTCTGTGTGACACTAGCTACATGTTGTCTGTGTGACACTAGCTACATGTTGTCTGTGTGACAGCTACATGTTGTCTACACACTAGCTGTCTGTTGTCTGTGTGACACTAGCTACATGTTGTCTGTGTGACACTAGCTACATGTTGTCTGTGTGACACTAGCTACATGTTGTCTGTGTGACACTAGCTACATGTTGTCTGTGTGACACTAGCTACATGTTGTCTGTGTGACACTAGCTACATGTTGTCTGTGTGACACACTAGCTACATGTTGTCTGTGTGACACTAGCTACATGTTGTCTGTGTGACACTAGCTACATGTTGTCTGTGTGACACTAGCTACATGTTGTCTGTGTGACACTAGCTACATGTTGTCTGTGTGACACTAGCTACATGTTGTCTGTGTGACACTAGCTACATACATGTTGTCTGTACATGTTGTCTGTGTGACACTAGCTACATGTTGTCTGTGTGACACTAGCTACATGTTGTCTGTGTGACACTAGCTACATGTTGTCTGTGTGACACTAGCTACATGTTGTCTGTGTGACACTAGCTACATGTTGTCTGTGTGACACTAGCTACATGTTGTCTGTGTGTGACACTAGCTACATGTTGTCTGTGTGACACTAGCTACATGTTGTCTGTGTGACACTAGCTACATGTTGTCTGTGTGACACTAGCTACATGTTGTCTGTGTGACACTAGCTACATGTTGTCTGTGTGACACTAGCTACATGCTGTCTGTGTGACACTAGCTACATGTTGTCTGTGTGACACTAGCTACATGTTGTCTGTGTGACACTAGCTACATGTTGTCTGTGTGACACTAGCTACATGTTGTCTGTGTGACACTAGCTACATGTTGTCTGTGTGGCACTAGCTACATGTTGTCTGTGTGACACTAGCTACATGTCTGTGTGGCACTAGCTACATGTCTGTGTGGCACTAGCTACATGTTGTCTGTGTGACACTAGCTACATGTCTGTGTGGCACTAGCTACATGTTGTCTGCGTGACACTAGCTACATGTCTGTGTGGCACTAGCTACATGTCTGTGTGGCACTAGCTACATGTTGTCTGTGTGACACTAGCTACATGTCTGTGTGACACTAGCTACATGTCTGTGTGACACTAGCTACATGTTGTCTGTGTGACACTAGCTACATGTCTGTGTGGCACTAGCTACATGTTGTCTGTGTGACACTAGCTACATGTCTGTGTGACACTAGCTACATGTCTGTGTGGCACTAGCTACATGTTGTCTGTGTGACACTAGCTACATGTTGTCTGTGTGACATACTAGCTACATGTCTGTGTGACACTAGCTACATGTCTGTGTGACACTAGCTACATGTTGTCTGTGTGACACTAGCTACATGTCTGTGTGACACTAGTATCACATGCAGTATACAGTATATCGAGTGCAATATACTGTATACCACATACACTATACTGTGTGCCACGCGCAGTGTGCGCCGGGCGAATTCCCGGCTGGGTCGTAACACCAATAGTCTCCCCCTCTCCCCTTAGCTAACATCGCATGGGGGATGTAACGAGGTCACAGGTCAAGCATGTACTGGTCAGCTGTTTGGCCGCTGGCCTGATAATGGGTGCATGATTTAAACATACTCTTGAAATTCTGAGACTGTGGCTTTCTGCTATGGTCATATTAGGTCAAGAGTAGGATGATCCTGATGACCACTGCACGAGAGGCATGTGGGTTGTGGACGAGGTTCCACATGGTCTTGCCATAATACCATTTTAGGAAGACAGATTATCAGATCTGAGATATAGTCAAATTAATGAGCGTTGGTTAGTTAGTTTGGAACTGGGAGCTGAGCACTAAGCTCCTAGTTAAACACAGCTCACAATAAAACGTTGTGGACCCGCAGACGGACTTGTGTTGTCACTTTGAGGAATATCCGCCAAACACAACAACAACCAACACCTACAACAACATAGTAGTAGACAGCCTGAAACGTCTACGGACTGGTCCTGCTACAGCGGATATATTGGTGGAGACAAGATCTTCGGTACCTCCAAGCACCAAGCACAAAAATAGAAGTTATAACAAGACAAAGTCTTCGTCTGGGGCCCACAACAACAGCAACAACAGTGTAAACACAGAACAACAGCCACAACAACACGCAACAAGGCATTCTCAAGGTATTCTGTGTGATCTGTGCTCGTCATTGTATTTTCATCATTATCATCCGTCCTCGAAGCCATTGTGATTACCCTAGTGATCATCACATGACCACCCCATTGCCGTTTGTTGGACCTGGAAACCCGAACGTATACCAAACAAACTGCAAGGGGAACGGAGGATCCGAAAGCTACTTCGGCCTGCACCAAGCCCCTGTGTACAGTTTTCACAAATAACTTCGGAACGGATCAGCAACAACTCTGTGACAGGGATCGACGACCACGTCATTACCTGAACTTTTAGAACTCTCTGCTCCACTCCTTACTGTGTGTTGGCAGAATAACCTACCGAACACTTCTCAGGACAATAGTGACATTTGTTTTCAAACAGTGTGTTTGTTATTTAATTCTTTGGAACACTGTTGGTAAGAAATCTTTTCTGTTACCATTTTGTTTGCATTAAACATGGATGTTCTTTATGACCCATGGGGCTACCCATACAGCCCGATAACATCAGAATTTAACTCCTGCTCTTCAAGAGCGCCTGCTGAACGTCAACCGACCCCACACCCACCCACATCCAATACACACCAGCCCTGCGTCACATCCATATTGCATTTTCTTTTGCTATTGTGCATATGGACATACTTCACAATTATTGTACACAGTTAACCACCTTCTTTTAACATCTCACATATACACAATGCATCACCTCCGTTCACCGCCTCGGTACATTAATATTAATTAGAGTTGATTGTATAACCTTAAAGATATGTTTCCATACCTGAGCTGTTATTCCTTGATGACTTTTATGCAAATGAAGTTTAGATTTCTTTAGGAGATACTCATCGCACGATCGTGTATTACATTCATGTTATCTCTTTTGAGTTTGAATGTTAGTAAATGAATGGAAACGAGTGTAAGGTGATTTGAACGATTATTATGACTGGCCGTATGTACCATATCGTCCTCTGTGAATTATAGTTGTGATATTGATATTGATTTGCCCAAGTATAATATGATATGTTATTCGCAATTTACGTTGTATTTATAATGGCGGATACTGCGTGTGAGAGGATGGAGAAGGGAGAGAGCAAAGAAGAGAGAAAGAGAGAATGGAGAAATACGTTTGTGAGCAAGAGAGATACACATATTTTTAATCAAGCTACAAACAAATGCTTTTTTCTAATGGTCAGCGTTGCACTCATCAAAATATAACTTGAGTACGAAAGTAGGCAATAAGTAAATTAACCAAAGAAAAGACTCAGACTTAAGACATAATATATTGCACACCTTAGTTCACCTACACACAAATACATGACACATGAAACTTTGTTAGTATGTACTTGTAGGTAATTGTAATTCCATGTTTGTTTGTTTGTATGTAATGTATTTGTATTAGTTTGAAAACATTGTCATTATGTTTATGTACGTATGTGAAAGTTACAACCATATTTACAGCCTCGAATAATGAACAACAATGTACCAAAAACCTATAAGCCATCAATAATTTGACATGAAATTAGATATAATACCCAAAATGTCATTTAGTTCGGTTATATGTACTATATCTATATTCAAGTATGAAAGTTAGACGGCTGAAAGATTAGCGCAGTTTTGTGTCTCGTCCGGGTGTTATATTTATGAGTAGTACAGTGAAGAAAAATAATAATGATGAAGTTATCGCCATGGTAAATGTTAATGTTTTGTAGTGTTATTGTGTGTTACTCACAAGGCTGCGCTAAGGAAGGCGAATGAATGCTAATCATTTGTTTTAAGCACAATGTGAATGCCGAGCGTGGTTGGGTGGATGCAAGTGTGACGTGAGTGAGTGTACTTTCATTAAGAGGGTGTGTTTTGTTAAAACACAAGTGATGACTGATATACTACATAGGTCCTAAAAACAAAACAGGTTCAACATTTGGCATTTTCCTCGCTAGCGGTACCCAAATAGTTGTAAAATCAGCATTAACAGATAAATCTGTATATATTTATTTGAAAGACTGTATATCTTGGCTGTTTATGTATGTAAGTCAACGTCCTTCGTGTTTTATATATTATTAATGAAAAAAAAGTGGTCCACGGCAAAACATTGTACATTACATTAAATCTGATTATAAATCCATGTCCATTTCTAATAATGTCTGCTTTACCATTAGATTATTTTTATGTATGATTCATTTTGATGTGGTATATCGGCAAACCATGGTACCTCATTCACAACCCTCAATAAGGACGTGAGGACACGTCCTTTGTCACGATAGTTCCACATGGTCTTGCCATAATACCATTTTAGGAAGACAGATTATCAGATCTGAGATATAGTCAAATTAATGAGCGTTGGTTAGTTAGTTTGGAACTGGGAGCTGAGCACTAAGCTCCTAGTTAAACACAGCTCACAATAAAACGTTGTGGACCCGCAGACGGACTTGTGTTGTCACTTGAGGAATATCCGCCAACACACAACAACAACCAACACCTACAACAACATAGTAGTAGACCCCCAAAACGCTTTAACCAGCCCGGGATATATTGGTGGAGACAAGATCCCTGAACCTCTCTGCAAGAAGTTTTTCAGCAAATATCTGTCGAGATTCATCCATCCTGGGTCCACATCACAACAGAAGTCAAACAGGCACCACCACCAGGCTAAGTCTACGAGAACAGCCAGCCACCCAGCTTGTCAACTGAGTAACAATTTGCATTTTGGACGCTTTGGAGATCCATCGTTTACAACTACAAAAAAGTGATAGTGTTTCATGGAACGCCGGTGTAAAAACAAGAACTGGTCCGTTGACGCTCCACTGTGCACAGATTCAAGCAACACCTGTACGACGTCCTCCTTCTTCCATATCCTGTGTCTGTGTAAAGAAACTCAAAGACTGATTCCAAGACGAAGAGGTCACCTCATCTACCATGTGTTATTGACATTGTGACTTTTAGTGGACTGTGCTTTGTTCTGTGAATTTGTAATTGTTCTGTGTTTTCCACGATTGTATCCTACAGGGTGAGTGTTTATACCATTTAGTTCATTCTTTAAAGTACAATGCCTCTCTTTTCGTTTAAATCTACTCAATCTGACGACGGGTCCTCCAGTCCATCCTGTTTTCCCAGGAGGGTCCTCCGAAAGTCTAAACGTACAACTACCGCCACTTGCTCAGTCTCTCCATCAGCCTCCCCTCAGCCTACCACCTCTAGTCCCGGTAATCACCCATGTCGAATTAACAATCCCCACTGTGATAACCGTTGTTGCTCTCCCCCTCAATGTTCCTCCCCGCCCGTAGAACGCCCCGCTGACCATTCCCAACCCCATGTCTGCTGCACAACCCTCCCAATGCCACTGTTTGATGGACATGATCCCCGCTCTGCATCTTCCTGGCTAAGCAGATTCCAGAAATTTGTTAATATTCAAAATTTCGCTGATGAAGAAATCATTAACGTTTTCCCCCTATATTTATCGGAATCTGCGCTGATTTGGTATGAAGGACTTCCCTGTAAAGACAATATGACATGGCCCGAACTCAAACAATCTTTTCTCAAATGGTATGGCCCACATCTATCAAATTATAAACCGTACAGATGCCCTTATCGACAGGAAACAAAAAGAGCATGAGGACTTTCCATTATTTCTTCAATCAATTCGGCATGAGGCATCCCTTTTGAAATGTAACGATGACCAATTCATAAAAGACCTCATTTTCAGAAATTCCCTTCCTCATATCGTTCAATTTATTGCCACCAGACGCCATGACACTTTGTCCGATATGATAGAAAGTGCCCAGGTAGCAGAGGACACATACCAAATGTCTGGTGTGGAGGGAATCATGTCTCTCATCTCATCCATTAAAGTTAAGCTGGACAGACTACATGAAGGGCAGCAGAAGCCAAACTAATGACTTTCAACCCTCCCCAGCAATGCATTCCCCAACCCCTCCCTTCCCTCTGCCATCACCCAGTTTTCCCCGTCCTACCACCTCCCAATCCCACCCCAGTGTATCATGCCCACAGACATCCATTCAAATGCATCCACTGTGGGTTATACCATCTCAGTCCCCAAGAGTGTCGCCTCCACCCCCTCAACTTATTTCCGACACCGCTTATTACCTTCTTTGTAAATGTGTTCCGTTTCATGCCCTTGTTCTGTATGCTCTCTATCGCAGCATACACCTGTGTGTCTATGTTCCATCAAAGGAATTGTCTGTATTCCTGGCAACCGCTTTCCAATATGTACTGAAGCATATATGGATGTATTTATGGGCCGTTGTTTGATTAATGTTTGGTGTTGGAAGATGTGTTTGAAATATGTCTGAGATTGATTTGCCATGCTTTGCTTGTCATGGTAGTGTTGTGCCCATAAGCTGGAATATGATGTTTTTGATATATATCTAATTGTGTTGTTGATATGATGTTAATAGGACTTGAAAGTGCGTTTAGAATGGTGTGACGAGTGTAGATGAGAACGTGTGTGTGCGTGTGTGTGTGCGCGTGTGTGTGTGTGTGCGTGTGTGTGTGTGTGTGTGTGTGTGTGTGTGTGTGTGTGTGTGTGTGTGTGTGTGTGTGCGTGCGTGAGAGTGAGTGAGGGGCTGTTGTTGATTGGTATTTTAGATAGAACATGAGAGAGAAGAATTACGCGCGCAAGAGTGTGTATGAGTATGTGTGGCAGAGAGAGAGACAGGCGAGAGACCGTTTGTGTGTGTTAAAATGCAAGGAGAGTTTAAGTTTGATTTGAATGGTGTGACGTGAGTACATGAGAACGTGTGTGTGCGCGAGCGAGAGCGACGAGAGAGAGAAAGAAAGAAGGCGAAAAGAATGGGAAAGAGTGTTGATGTCGAGATAGAACAGACGAGAGAGAGAGTGAGTGTGTGTGTTAAAATAAGTATGCTATGAATAGGGTGAGAAAGTGCGCATGTGTGTGTGAGAGAGAGTGTGTGAGGGAAAGAGCAAATTGACTCTTATTTTATTGCTAGAAGGATACAAAATGTTGAGGTGTGTGAGTGAGTGTGTGTGTTAAAATAAGTATGATATGAATAGTGTGAGTGCGTGCGCGTGTGTGTGAGCGAGAGAGTGTGTGAGGGAAAGAGAATTGACAAACTGTTGAGGTGTGTGAGTGTGTGTGTGTATGTGCGTGTCTTCAAATATAAGAAGAGTTTCATGTTTATATTGTATCTAAGCTTGACTAATATTTAGGAATTTGTTGTCCATGCATAGCATAAAATGTGCGCCGAAACATGCAATCTTTCACCTGAATTTCTTGAATGTATTTGTAATACAGCGCTACTTAAGCTTAATCAAGCAAATTATTCTGTCATTTATGTTATTGTTTTAAAAGAAAAACAGAAAAATGGTTCCACGACACAAATCTTTATATGTCCTATACAAATCTTCACACAAATGTTGTCATTCTTAAGTCGATATTCCTGTCAGCAAACCTCAGCTGAAATCATGTTTTCAATTTTGCGATTATCAGGGTGTCTTTTTCAGAATGTCGGTATTATAGAGCTTATCCCTACTACTGAGGAATTTGTGTAATTATTGTCACATCAGCTAACCTGTGATGTTATTTGGCAATTTGAAACAATATCATAACTTTTCGTATAGGTGACGTATAATGTATCTAATGTATTTTGTAACTTAATCGCTACCTCATTCACAATGCCTATAAGGACGTGGGACACGTCCTTCTTCACAGAAAGGGCGTATGTCGTAGGCACTTTGATGGGGTATGGGTTTTATCGGGAAATATAGACATGTTTGTATATTCTCTGAGTTAAGTTAAAGTTGTGTTATCTAAATCTAAATCACAGTGCTGACAATATACATGAAATATCAGCAGCTTATTATCATGACCATCAGCACAGCCATGTACAGATCCGCTGCATGCGTGTAATTAACCCTAATGAACCTTAGAGTATGGCCGGCTGGCCACGGAAGTTTAACATTGTGGATGAGGTGCATGCTGGATACTGCAGGTTGACCATACATGTATCGTAATACGATACAGGGCAGCCTGACAGTCAGTATAGTATATAGACAATGAATTCTTAATGGAACGGGACTTGACCCTCGGACAGCGGCTAGGCAGGTGGGCTGACGATCGCCTCTGTGATGCTGCCTGGCCGTTGCTGCACTATCATGTAATTACATACTTAGCTGCCGAATAAAGTGTTGTGAACCCACTGATGGACTTTTGTGTTTGAAGAGACAATATCCCCCAAAACGCTCTAACCAGCCCGGGTTGTCTGTGTACTCAGCCACATAGCTACATGTCTGCTGTGTTGTCTGTGTGACACTAGCTACATGTTGTGTGGTGACACTAGCTACATGTTGTCTGTGTGACACTAGCTATGTTGTCTGTGTGCATTACTAGCTACATGTGTCTGTGTGACTAGCTACATGCTGTGTGACACTAGCTTTGTCTGTGTGACACTAGCTAGTATGACTACATGTTGTCTGTGTGACACTAGCGCATGTTGCCTGTGTGACACTAGCTACATGCTGTCTGTGGTAGCTACTAGCTACATGTTGTCTGGTTGTGCTACATGTCTGTGTGACACTAGCTACATGCTGCCTCAAAGGACAATTAGCTACATGTTGTCTGCTACATGTTGTCTGTGTGACACTAGCTACATGTTGTCTGTGTGACACTAGCTACATGCTGTCTGTGTGACACTAGCTACATGTCTGTGTGACACTAGCTACATGTTGTCTGTGGCACTAACTACATGTTGTCTGTGTGACACTGCCACATCTGTGTGACACTAGCTACATGTTGTCTGTGTGACACTAACTACATGTCTGTGTGACACTAGCTACATGTTGTCTGTGTGACACTAGCTACATGTTGTCTGTGTGACACTAGCTACATGTTGTCTGTGTGACACTAATACATGTTGTCTGTGTGACACTAGCTACATGTGTGACACTAGCTACATGTTGTTCAGTGGACACTAGCTACATGTTGTCTGTGTGACACTAGCTACATGTTGTCTGTGTAGCTACACTAAACACTACATGTTGTCTGTGACACTAGTACATGTTGTCTGTGTGACACTAGCTACATGTTGTCTGTGACACTAGCTACATGTTGTCTGTGTGACACTAGCTACATTGTCTGTGTGACACTAGCTACATGTTGTCTGTGTGACACTAGCTACATGTTGTCTGTTGTGTGACACTAGCTACATGTTGTCTGTGTGACACTAGCTACATGTTGTCTGTGTGACACTAGCTACATGCCACTGTGTCTGTGTGACACCACTATCTGTTGTCTGTGTGACACTAGCTACATGTTGTCTGTGTGACACTAGCTACATGTTGTCTGTGTGACACTAGCTACATGTTGTCTGTGTGACACTAGCTACATGTACCATATGTGTCATGTATGCTACATGTTGTCTGTGTGACACTAACTACATGTTGTCTGTGTGACACTACATGTTGTCTGTGTGACACTAGCTACATGTTGTCTGTGTGACATGTCTGTGTTATCTTCATGTTGTCTGTGTGACCCACTAAGCTACATGTTGTCCTGTGTGACACATACATGTTGTCTGTGTGACACTAGCTACATGTTATGTGTGACACCTTCCCACATGTTGTCTGTGTGACACTTCTAGCTACATGTTGTCTGTGTGACACTAGCTACATGTTTGTCTGTGTATGACACATTAGCTACATGTTGTCTGTGTACACTAGCTACATGTTGTCTGTGTGACACTAGCTACATGTTGTCTGTGTGGCACTAGCTTCAGTGATATTTGTCTATGTGTGACACATTAGCTACATGTTGTCTGTGTGACACTAGCATATGTTGTCTGTGTGACACTAGCTATGTTGTCTGTGTGACACTAGCTACATGTTGTCTGTGTGACACTAGCTACATGTTGTCTGTGTGTTTCTAGCTACATGTTGTCTGTGTGACACTAGCTACCATATTGTCTGTGTGGCACTAGCTACATGTTGTCTGTGACACTAGCTACATTATGTCTGTGTGACACTAGCTACATGTTGTCTGTGTACACTAGCTACATGTTGTCTGTGTGACACATTAGCTACATGTTGTCTGTGTGTTTGACACACTAGCTACATGTTGTCTGTGTGACCACTAGCTACATAAGCTGTCTGTGTGTGCATTAGCTATGTTGTCTGTGTGACACTAGCTACATGTTGTCTGTGTGTTTTTTAACTTTACATATTGTCTGTGTGACACTTAGCTAAGCATGTGTGTGTGACTGCAGCTACATGTTGTCTGTGTGGGCACTAGCTATGTTGTCTGTGTGACACTAGCTGCATGTTGTCTGTGTGACACATTGTCTGTGTGGTGTCTGTGTTGTTGTCTGTGTGTTCACTGTGTTGTCTGTGTTGTCTGTGTGACACTAGCTACATGCTGTTGCACATGTTGACACTGTGTGTTGTCTGTGTGTCTGTGTGCTACATGTTGTCTGTGTGACACTAGCTACATGTTGTCTGTGTTCATGTTGTCTGTGTGTGTTGTCTGTGTGTGTCTGTGTTGTCTGTCTGTGTCTGTTTCCATGTTGTCTGTGTGTTCTGTCTGTGTCTGTGTGTTTGCTCATGTTGTCTTGTGACACTCTACATGTTGTCTGTGTGTCACTGTGTTCTGTGTGTTGTCTGTGTGTCTGTGTGATGTCTGTGTTGGTCTGTGTGTCTGTGTGTTCCTAGCTACATGTTGTCTGTGTGTCTATGTCTGTGTGTGTGTGTTGTCTGTTCTGATTACTGTCATGTGTGTGTCATGTCTGTGTGTCTGTGTTAGCTACATGTTGTCTGTGTAGCTACATGTGTCTGTGTGTCATATTCTATGTTGTCTGTGTTGTCTGTGTGTGACACTAGCTACATGTTGTCTGTATGCCACTGTGTGATTTGCTTCTATGACACTGTCTATGTTGTCTTCCACAATGTCTGTGTGACACTAGCTACATATCTGTCATGTGTTCTAGCTACATGCTGTCTGTGTGATAGTTTATGTTATCTGTGTGATTTAGCATGTTGTCTGTGTGTTTTGCCACATGTTGTCTGTGTACACTAGCACATGTGTCTGTGTGACACTAGCTACATGTCTGTGTGTGTCTATGTAGCTACATGTGTCTGTGACACACTAGCTACTTTCTGTGTTTCTTTAGCTACATGTTGTCTGTGTGACATAGCTACATGTCTGTGTGTGTACACTAGCTACATGTTGTTGTGTGACACTAGCTACATGTTTCTCAAGTGTGTCTAGCTGTGTTGTCTGTGTGACACTAGCTACATGTGTGTCTGTGTGACATGTAGCTCTGTGTCTGTGTGTTGTCTAGCTACATGTTGTCTGTGTGTGCCTTCACATGTTGTCTGTGTGACACTTACATGTTGTCTGCATGTTCACATGTTGTCTGTGTGGCTACATGTTGTCTGTGTGTGTGCTTCCCATGTCTGTGTGACACTGTCATGTTGTTCAGCACACTAGCTACATGTTGTCTGTGTGTTTATAACACATGTTGTCTGTGTGACACTAGCTACATGTTGTCTGTGTGACACTAGCTACATGTTGTCTGTGTGTTTGGCTACATGTTGTCTGTGTGTTTACATGTTGTCTGTGTGACACTAGCTACATGTTGTCTGTGTGGCACTATCTACATGTTGTCTGTGTGACACACTTGTCTACATGTTGTCTGTGTGACCTGGCTACATGTCTGTCAGTGTGTCACACCAGCTACATGTGTGTCTGTGTGACACTAGCTACATGTTGTCTGTGTGACACTGTGTGCTGTGTGTTGTCTGTCTGTGTGACACTAGCTACATGTTGTCTGTGTGTTGTCTTGATGTGTCTGTGTGACACATTAGCTACATGTTGTCTGTGTGTGTACATGCTTGTCTGTGTGACACTAATTAGCTGCATGTTGTGTGATGTGTGACTAGCTACATGTTGTCTGTGTGGGCTACTAGCTACATGTTGTCTGTGTGACATGTAGCTACATGTGTTTATCTTGTGTGACACTAGCTACATGTTGTCTGTGTGGACACTAGCTACATGTCTGTGTGTGTGCACTAGCTACATTAGCTGTCTGTGTGACACTAGCTACATGTTGTCTGTGTGACACTAGCTACATGTTGTCTGTGTGACACTAGCTACATGTTGTCTGTGTGACACTAGCTACATGTTGTCTGTGTGACACTAGCTACATGTTGTCTGTGTGTACACTAGCTACATAAAGTTGTCTGTGTGACACTAGCTACATGTCTGTGTGGCTGTACATGTCTGTGTGGCACTATTTCATGTGTGTCTGTGTGACACTACATGTGTCTGTGTGTTGCACTAGCTACATGTTGTCTGCGTGACATAGCTACATGTCTGTGTGGCTAGCTACATGTCTGTGTGGCACTAGCTACATGTTGTCTGTGTGTTGACACATAGCTATGCTGTCTGTGTGACACCTTAGCTACATGTTGTCTGTGTGACACTAGCTACATCTGTTGTCTGTGTGACACTAGCTACATGTCTGTGTGGCTACATGTTGTCTGTGTGACACTAGCTACATATGTCTGTGTGACACTAGCTGCATGTCTGTGTGGCACTAGCTACATGTTGTCTGTGTGTACACTAGCTACATGTTGTCTGTGTGACATAATAGCTACATGTTGTCTGTGTGACACTAGCTATGTTGTCTGTGTGACACTAGCTACATGTTGTCTGTGTGACACTAGCTACATGTCTGTGTGACACTAGCTACATGTCTGTGTGGCACTAGCTACATGTTGTCTGTGTGACCACTAGCTACATGTTGTCTGTGTGTGTCACTAGCCACATGTTGTCTGTGTGACACTAGCTACATGTCTGTGTGACACTAGCTACATGTTGTCTGTGTGACTAGCACATGTAGCTACATGTTATACATCTGTGTGGCACTGGCTACATGTCTGTGTGGCACTAGCTACATGTCTGTGTGGCACTAGCTACATGTCTGTGTGACACTAGCTACGTGTCTGTGTGGCACTAGCTGCATGTTGTCTGGTGTGACACTAGCTACGTGTCTGTGTGCACTAGCTACATGTCTGTGTGGCACTAGCTACGTGTTGATGTGATTGTGTGTGACATGCTTACATGTCTGTGTGACACTAGCTACATGTCTGTGTGACACTAATACATGTTGTCTGTGTGACACTAGCTGGCGTCTGGCTGGCACTACTAGCTACATGTTGTCTGTGTGACATATTGCTATACTGGCTACGTGATCTCTGTGTGACACTAGCTACATGTCTGTGTGGGCACTGGCTACATGTTGTCTGGTGTGACATACTAGCTACATGTCTGTGTGGGCACTGGCTGTGTGTCTGTGATGACACTAGCTACATGTTGTCTGTGTGGTATTCATTACGGGACGGCTGTTACGCCTGGCGTTGTCTGTGTGACCACTTAGCTACGTGATGTCTGGTGGGCCACTGGCTACGCTGGTCTCGGTGACACTGGCTACGTGTTGTCTGTGTGTGGCACTGGCTGCATGTTGTCTGTGTGACACTGGCTATGTTGTCTGTGTGACATACTTGGCTACATGTTGTCATGTGTGACTAGCTACATAAGTGGCTGCATGTTGATGTAGCTACGTGACGTCTGTTGTTACAGCTAGCGTTGTTGTCTGTGTGACGCTGGCTATATGTTGTCTGTGTGGGTACTGGCTACATGTTGTTCTGTGCTGCTGTGCTACTTGTTGTCTGTGTGGCGCTAGCTACATGTTGTCTGTGTGACACTAGCTACGTGTCTGTGTGACACTAGCTACATGTTGTCTGTTGACACTAGCTACGTGTCTGTGTGTGGGCACTGGCTACGTGTTCTTGATTGGCGCTGGCTGCATGTTGTCTGTGGCACTAGCTACATGATGTCTGTGTGTGAGCACTAATGCATTAACGATGTCTGTGTGACACTGGCTACATGCTGATCTGTGTGACACTAGCTACATGCATGTCTGTGTGACACTGGCTACATGTTGTCTGTGATGTGACTGGCTACGTGTTGATGTGGACACTAGCTACATGTTGTCTGTGTGATTGACTAGCTACATGTATTGTCTGTGTGACACTAATACATGTCTGATGACACTAGCTACATGTTGCTCAGTGACACTAGCTACATGTTGTCTGTGTGACACTAGCTACATGTTGTAATGTGACACTAGTTACATGTTGTCCTGTGTGACACTAGCTACATGTTGTCTTGTGTGACACTAGCTACATGTTGTCTGTGTGACACTAATACATGTTGTTTGAGTGACACTACTTACATCGTACATGTTGTCTGATAATGACACTAGCTACATGTTGTCTGTGTGACACTAGCTACATGTTGTCTGTGTGACACTAGCTACATGTTGTCTGTAATACACATGGCTACATGTTGTCTGTGTGACACTGGCTACATGTTGGTTCAGTGACACTAGCTATGTTGTTGCAATGTGACACTACATACATGTTGTCTGTGTGAACACTAGCTACATGTTGTCTGTGTGACACTAATACATGTTGTCTGTGTGACACTAGCTACATGTTGTCTGTGTGACACTAGCTACATGTTGTCTGTGTGACACTAGCTACATGTTGTCTGTGACACATGTGACACTACTAGCTACATGTTGTCTGTGTGACACTAGCTACATGTTGTCTGTGTGACACTAGCTACATGTTGTCTGTGTGACACTAGCTACATGCTGTCTGTGTGACACTAGCTACATGTTGTCTGTGTGACACTAGCTACATGTTGTCTGTGTGACACTACTACGTGTTGTCTGTGTGTGGACACTAGCATGCCTGTGTGACACTAGCTACATGTTGTCTGTGAGCACTAGCTACATGCTGTCTGTGACACTAGCTACATGCTGTCTGTGTGTGAGCACATTGGCTACATGTTGTCTGTGTGAGTGACTAGCTACATGTTGACTTCAGTGTGACACATGGCTACATGTTGTCTGTGTGACACTAGCTACATGCTGTCTGTGTGACACTAAGCTACATGCTGTCTGTGTGACTGCTAGCTAAAGCTACATGTCTGTCTGTGACACACTAACTACATGTTGTCTGTGTGACGCACTAGCTACATGTTGTCTGTGTGACACTAGCTACATGCTGTCATGACACACTAGCTACATGTTGTCTGTGTGACACACTAGCTACATGCTGTCGTCGTGACACACTAGCTACATGTTGTCTGTCGTGTGACACACACTGGCTATGTTGTCTGTGTGACACTAAGCTGCATGTTGTCTTGTTGTGACACGCTACTACGACGTCTGATGACACTGGCTGCATGTTGTCTGTGTGATGCCTGGCTATGTTGTCTGTGTAATGACACTAGCTACATGTTTGATGCCAGTGACACTGGCTACATGTTGTCTTCACATGAACGCACTAGCTACATGTTGTTCACAATAATGACCACTGGCTTCATGTTGTCTGTTATGGACACTAAGCTACATGTTGTCTGTGTGGCACTAGCTACATGTTGTCTGTGTGGCACTAATACATGTTGTCATGCAGTAGTGACACTAGCTACATGTTGTCTGTGTACTAGCTACATGTTGATGCGTCAGTGTGACACTAGCTACATGTTGTCTGTGTGGCACTAGCTACATGTTGTCTGTGTGACACTAGCTACATGTGTCTGGTGATGACACTGGCTGCATGTTGTCTGTGTGACTGGCTACATGTTGTCTGTGGGCACTGGCTACGTGTTGTCTGTGTGGCCACTGGCTGCATGTTGTCTGTGTGGGCCACTGGCTACATGTTTGTCAGTATGTGACGTGTTGATGTTGTCTGTGTGGAGCACTGGCTACATGTTGTCTGCTGTGGGCACTGGCTACATGTTGTATTGTGGGCACTGGCTACGTGTTGTCTGCCGGTGACACTGGCTGCATGTTGCATGTTGCTGGCTCTGTGGTATTGACGCTATTTACATGTTGATAACGATGGGCACTGGCTGCATTGACGATGTATTGTCACTGGCTACGTGTTGGCGGTGGGCTGGCATTGTTGATGTGTGACTTGGCTACATGTTGTCTGTGTGACACTAGCTGCATGTTGTCTGTGTGACACTAGCTACATGTTGTCTGTATTGACGCTGGCTACATGTTGTCTGTGTGACACTGGCTACATGTTGTCTGTGTTGACACTGGCTACATGTTGTCTGTGTGGCACTGGCTACATGTTGTCACCAGTGACACGTGGCTACATGTTGTCGCGCGATGTGGGCCGCTGGCTACATGTTGTCTGTGTGACACTGGCTGCATTAGCTGTTGTCTGTGTGGCACTAATACATGTTGTCTGTGTGACACTGGCTACATGTTGTCTGTGTGGTACTAGCTACATGTTGATGCATATGACTGACACTAGCTACATGTTGTCTGTGTGACACTAGCTACATGTTGTCTGTTGACACGCACTGGCTACATGTTGATCTTATGTGGCACTGGCTACATGTTGTCTGTGTGACGACTAGCTACGTTGTCTGTGTGGCATGGCTACATGTTGTCTGTGTGACACTGGCTACATGTGCTGTGGCACTCTACATGTTGTCTGTGTGACACTAGCTACATGTTGTCTGTGATGACACACTAGATGCATGCTTGTCTGTGTGACACTAGCTACATGTTGTCTGTGTGACACTAGCTACATGTTGTCTGTGTGACACTAATACATGCTGTCTGTGTGACATAGCTACATGTTGTCTGTGTGACACTAGCTACGTATTGTCTTGGTAATGTGACACACTGTGTGACTACATGTTGTGCGTGTGACACTAGCTACATGTTGTCTGTGGCACTAACTACATGTCTTGTGTGGCACTAGCTACATGTTGTCTGTGTGACTGTGTGGCTGGCTACATGTTGTCTGTGTGACACATAGCTACATGTTGTCTGTGTGACACTAATACATGTTGTCTGTAATGACACTAGCTACATGTTGTCTGTGTGACACTAGCTACATGTTGTCTGTGTGACACTAGCTACATGTTGTCTGTGTGACACTAGCTACATGTTGTCTGTGTGACACGCAGCTACATGTTGTCTGTGTACACTGGCTACATGTTGTCTGTGTGACACTAGCTACATGTTGTCTGTGTGACACTAGCTACATGTTGTCTGTGTGACACTAGCTACATGTTGATCTGTGACACTAGCTACATGTCTGTGTGACACACTAGCTACATGTCTGTGTGACACTGGCTACATGTTCTGTGTGACCTCATGTGGTGAGCTATGGCAGTCTACAAATTCCATTAATTCAGCTATATGGATTAACGTATTCTATTTAAAGGAAGAAAATATGCCACTCCATTGTGTACTGCCATGGCGACTTACCATTGTGCTGTTGTGTAGCGGGCGATCTTGTGCCTAGGAGCTCAGGTCACAAATCAGTTGATGATTAACCTTAGCTGGTCAAGCAGAGTATCGCTTGGATTAGTGGCGTGTTCGGCAGCTTGAGATCCCGTGAGTTTCTGCCAGGACTTCTGTCCTGCCCCACAATGATGCATATGGCTTGACATAGGCAAGTGAATGGTCAAGAATATCCGTGGGATAAGTCATATGACTATCAACCTTCTAGCATGTCATGGGTAGCTTGGTTTATGGGGTAATAAGGTCCGAATTATGTTGTGATGAGTTTAGTGCATGCCCGGCAGCATGGAGGTCAGCCGTTATTAGTGCCCTACTGATTTGTACTTGATTCCTGAACTTAGTTTTATTATAAAATACAATTGTGAATTACAGCAAATTTCTCAGTTAACGTTTAAGTTTCAGCTTGGAACATGTAACAAACACACACAGTATAATTTTCTCATTTATTTCCATTATTTCCCAAACCTGATTGGAAACACATCAATATTAAGGGCAGAGCAAGTCAAAGCACTCTCTCTGAACAGAACATGGATTTCTGATTATGTGTGTGACTGAATCCCTCATACCACAAGTCCAGCTGCTTGTGTGACAAGCTTCCATGTACACTGGTGGATGTATATATCACCTAACCTTACAGCAGGCAGATCAGGCTACATCGTGACACAGAATCACAGAGAATCTAAATATACATATATCACCTACCTTACAGCAGGCAGATCAGGCACATCGTGGACACAGAATCCACAGAGAATCTAAATATACATATATCACCTACCTTACAGCAGGCAGATCCAGGGCACATCGTGACACAGAATCACAGAGAATCTAAATATACATATATCACCTACATTTGCAGCAGGCAGATCAGGAAATGGCCGAGAATCTAAAGTATGTATACACAGGACTGGACACACGCAATGTGGCTATCCACTAGCAGCATACGGCTGGCAATATGCATCAAAGGATTACAAACAATATGAAACATATCAAATGGAGCAAGAAGAAGACATGCGCTCGCTGTGGTCTTTAAATGGCATTTAGATGTTCCACACATAATGATCATTCACCTGATGAAGGAGTAAGGACCTTCTCCAAAACATTGTGTTCCTCATAATAAAGAGGTTGACATCCATAAAAACTCTCTTCCTTAATACACTTGTCCCCTGACATCGTGCGGCTTGCATGTCTTGACCAGCTGATGTCTGACCATACCTGGAAACCCTCCATCATCATCAGACACTCATATGGAATATGTAGATAGGCAAATTCAATATAATCACCATGGTAGATATGGCGTATACGGTGTTAATAACCATGGTAGATATACTATACACAATGTATAGAACGTGGTGAAATGACGTATATAGAATGTTATATAAAACACTGTCTCATCAAACACAGTCACAGAAACTGTTACATTCAAACACTGTCACAGAAACTGTTACATCAGAAACACTGTCACAGAAACTGTTACATGTAACACAATCCTATAAAGTGTTACATCAGAAGCACTGTCACACAAGTGTTACATCAAACATGTCTAGAAACTGTTACATGTAACACTGTCTATAAAGTGTTACATCAAACATAATCCTATAAAGTGTTACACCAAACACTGTCTACAGGTGTTACATCCAAACCTTATCCTATAAAGAGTTACATCAAACACTGTCCTATAAGTGTTACATCAATCACAGAAACTGTTACATGTAACATCCTATAAAGAGTGTTACATCAAACCTTTAATCTATAAAGAGTGTTACACAAACACTGTCCTATACAGTGTTACATCAAACACTGTCTAGAAGTGTTACATCAAACACTGTCAATAAAGTGTTACATCAAACACTGTCACAGAAACTGTTACATCAAAACACTATCTATAAAATGTTACATCCAAACACTGTCCTATAAGAGTGTTACATCAAACTTTAGTCACAGAAACTGTTACATCAAACCTTTAATCCTATAAAGTGTTACGTCCAAACACTGTGCAGAGAAGTGTTACGTCAAAACTACTAATCCTATAAGGAAGGTCTTACATCAAAACACAGTCGCAGAAACTGTTGCATCAAACACTATCACAGAAACTGTTACATCAAACACTGTCACAGAAAGTGATACATCAAACACTATTGTCCTATAAAGTGTTACATCAAACACAGTCCACAGAAACTGTTACATCAAACCTGAACTTACAAGAAACTTCATTTACATCAAACACTGTCACAGGAAGCTGTTACATCAAACACTGTCACAGAAACTGTTACATCAAACTTACTGTCCCTATGCAGTGTTCCATTAAGCTGCTGTCCTATAAAGAGTGTTACACCAAACTGCTGTCCTATACGGTGTTACATCAAAACACTGTCTATAAGAATGTTCACATCAAAACTACTGTCCTGCTCTGAAGTGTTACATCAAACACAGTCACAGAAACTGGTACATCAAAACACTGTCACAGAAACTGTTTCTTGTAACACTGTGTCTATAAAATGTTACATCAAACACTGTCACAGAAACTGTTACATCAAAGCACTGTCTATGCAGTGTTACGTCAAACACTATCCACAGAAACTTTGTACATGTAACTTGCTGTCCTATAAAGTGTTACATCAAGAGCATTGTCTATACAGTGTTACATCGACACTGTCTATAAAGTGTTACATCAAACACTGTCACAGAAACTGTTACTGTCAAACTGCTGTCCTATAAGCTGTTACATCAAACTGTCACAGAGCGCTGTTACGTATAACACCGTCGCTACAGTGTTACATCAAACCTCACACAAACTCTTTATGTCCTATAAAGTGTTACATCAAAACATCTCCTACAGTGTTACATCAAACCTCCACCAGAAACTTATATCAAACGTTTGTTACGTAAGCTGTTACATCAAACTGCTGTAACTGAATCTCTTACATCATCCACTGCATATAAACTTCTCGTATCACATCTACGTTTCCATCGCACGTTTGTCGCGTTGCACGGTGTTCTGTAAAGGTGTTATTACTGACGCACGTCGCAGGGAAGCAACGGCGTGAA